>NW_020837972.1:16450365-16453249 GCF_003676395.1 Aethalodelphis obliquidens | reverse complement strand
CCACATATAAGTGATATCATGTGATATTTGTCTTTCTGTTTGACTTACTTCACTTAGTATGGTAATCTTTAGGTCCATCTTCCCCCCCCCCCCCCCCGTGGGCCTCTCACTGTTGTGGCCTCTCCCGCTGCGGAGCGCAGGCTTAGCGGCCATGGCTCACAGGCCCAGCCGCTCCGCGGCATGTGGGATCTTCCCGGGGCACGAACCCATGTCCCTTGCATCGGCAGGCGGACTCTCAACCACTGCACCACCAGGGAAGCCTAGGTCCATCTTTTTATTTTATCTTTTATCACATCTTTTTAAATTGTGGGGAAAGATATATAACATAAAATTGACTATTTTAACCATTCAGTGGCATTGAGTACATTCACATTGTTGTACAACCATCACCACCATCAGTCTCCAGAACTTTTTCATCATCTGAAACGGGAACTCTTAATCCCTTAAACACTAACTCCCCATTCCCCCTTTTTCCAGCCCCTGGTAACTTCTATTCTACTGTTTGTCTCTGTGAATTTGACTCTTCTAGGTACCTCATATAAGTGGGATCATACAGTATTTGTCTTTTTGTGACTGGCTCATTTCACTTAATATAATGTCCTCAAGGTTCATCCATATTGTAGCTTGCGCCAGAATCTCCTTCCTTTTTACTTTTTTTTTTTTTTTAAAGAAGATGTTGGGGGTAGGAGTTTATTAATTAATTTATTTATTTTTGCTGTGTTGGGTCTTCGTTTCTGTGCGAGGGCTTTCTCTAGTTGTGGCAAGCGGGGGCCGCTCTTCATCATGGTGCGCGGGCCTCTCACTATCGCGGCCTCTCTTGTTGCGGAGCACAGGCTCCAGACGCGCAGGCTCAGTAGCTGTGGCTCACGGGCCCAGTTGCTCCGCGGCATGTGGGATCCTCCCAGACCAGGGCTCGAACCCGTGTCCCCTGCATTAGGAGGCAGATTCTCCACCACTGCGTCACCAGGATGCCCTCTCCTTCCTTTTTAAAGCTGAATGGTATTCCATTGTATGTATACACCACATTTTATTTAACCATTCATCTGTCATTGGACACTCTGGTTGCTTCCACCTTTGGCTATTATAAATAATGCTGCTGTGAACATGGGTGTATAAAACTCTTTTCAAGTCCTCATTTTCAATTCTTTTGGGTACATACCCAGAAATGAAATTGCTGGAATCATAGAATAATTATATGTTTAATTATTTGAGGAGCTGCCATACTGTTTTCCACAGCGGCTGTATCAATTTATATTCCCATCAATAATACACAAGGGTTCCAATTTCTCCACATGCTTGCTATTGTTATTTTCTGTTTTTTTTTTTTGTTTGTTTTCTGATAATAGCCATCCTAATGGGTATGTTATTTCTTTTTAACTAACTTAATTTTTTATGCTGAAGTATTCTTTAGAGAATTACAGACGTCATGACAATTCCACCCCTAAATTCTAGGTTTGCATCTCAGAAAAAGAAGAATATTTTTCTCCATACCTGAAATAACATTATTACACCTAGCAAAACTGACAGTTCCTCCTAATGCTGGGTCATATAAATTATCTTTTACAGCTACTTTGTCCCAACCAGAATCCAATCCAGGTTCTTCATTCTCTCTTTTAATCTTGACCTTTTCAGGATATTGATTGGTAGGGAAGACGGAACCATGTCCTGAAGAATATCTCACTTTATGCATTTGTCTGATTGCTTTCTTGTGGTGTCATTTAGCTTTTTCGCTGTCTCTTGTAATTTCTGTAAATTGGAAACTAGGTCTAAAGCCTTGGTTAGATTGAAGTTAAATATCATGGATTAAGGTGATGGTGGTCTGATTATTCCCCCATTATTCAGTTATGTTCATCCCTCTTTTCCTCCAGAGCATAATCTGGAAGGGAATACGTGGCGCCCGTGCTTCCCTCTACCATTCAGTTTCAATACCAGTTATCATTCTTTCCTGTATGAATAATTTTATCAGGAGATGAAAATGAAGCTTTGGGACTTCCCTGGCGGTCCATTGGTTAAGACTCCCCACTTCTATTGCAGGGTGCGCGGGTTCAATCCCTGGTGGGGGAACTAAGATTCCACAGACAAAAAAAAAAAAAGAAGAAGAAGAAGGAAATGAAGCTTTGAAGTTTTTTCTGTAGAGCTTTCCCTCATCAATTGGAGCTACCCTTAAATACAGTTCCTCCTGATAAGGCAGCACAAAGGCTTAATTCTTTCCCTTTAAATACCAATTTTCAAACTAAGGAGTTGGTATAATGGCTGCTTAAAATGGTGACAGATGAGTTTTGTCAGACTTTTTCTGTTTTGAGTGTCATGGTAAACTCGTGAATTTTCATAGATCCAGGGGGCTTTTAGAGGCAAATTGGCCTGCTGGAGATGAGCCATTTTTAAAGGAAAGTAAGAATGTAAATGAAGAGAGTTCCTTGGGAACAGCCAAAGTGTGTATGAGTGTGTGTGTGTCTGTTCCCCCCATCCCTACTGCTGACCATACCAACCTGTGTGTATTTGCATTTGTCAGGTGTCCCTAAGTGAAAGGCTTTCAAGTGCAGTCAGAGCCCATCAGATCCCCACAGTGACTGTTAGCAGCTCATTTAAGAGGTGATTCAACTATCACTTTGGTTTGGTTAATTTCAACCTGCTCCAGGACTTAGGGGCTACATTTCCTAACCAGGTTACCTTTTAGGAATAGGAACTAAGATCACTCTTAAAGGATGACTGATGAAAAGAAAAAAAAAAAGTATATATATGTGTATATATACACACACACATACACACCTTTTAAAAATTGAAGTAGGGCTTCCTTGGTGGCGCAGTGGTTGAGAGTCCGCCTGCCGATGCAGGGGACACGGGTTCGTGCCCCGGTCCGGGAAGATCCCACATGCCGCTCCGC
>NW_020837972.1:16255883-16450265 GCF_003676395.1 Aethalodelphis obliquidens | reverse complement strand
CAAAAAAAAAAAAAAAAAAAAAAAAATTGAAGTAAAATTCACCTAGCATAAAACTAACCATTTTAAAGTACGAATTCAGTGATATTTAGTATATTCAGAATGTTGTGCAAGCATCACCTCTTTCTAAATTCCAAGATATTTTTATCACTCCCAAAAGAAACCGCATTCCCATTAGGGGTCACTCCCCATTCCCCCTCCCCTCACCCAGCCCCTGGCAACCACTAATCCGCTTTCTGTCCCTATGGATTTGTCTATTCTGGATATTTTATATAAAGGTAATTATACAGTATATGGCCTTTTGTGTCTGGCTTGTTCCACTTAGCATCATGTTTTCAAGATTCATCACATTGTAGCTTGTGTTAGCACTTCATTCCTTTTTATGGCTGAATAATATTCCATTTTATGGATAGAAACCATATTTTGTTTACCTATTCATCAATGCACAGAATTTGATTTGTTTCCACCATTTGATCATTGTGAACAGAGCTGCTACCTTTAATCCTCTTTCGCCTCTTTACTGTATGCTTTATCATCCCATTTTGAGTAAGCTTTGGATTTGGTCTTTTGGGTGCTCTGGTAAGGAAGGAAACCAAGGGGGAGATTTGGTCTTGTTAAGAGAAATATTTTTAAATTACAAAAGTCCTGGTTGTAGGCCCGAATTATACTGGCATTTTATGTATTTTTAGCCCCTATTTTCTGGGGGTGGGGGGTGGGATTGTAAAGTGCATCCATTAATCTTGTCTGAATTGTCTGAGGGCTCAGCCTTAGCCTGGATTTTTGTAGGGAAATGAATGGAGAAGGGAAGTAACTTTCTAAGGTCAGTGATTGAGTTGGAAATGGGGTGGATGGCGGGAAGCATTTCTCAGATCTATGCCAGTCACCTGTTAAATTAGCTAATTAAAAAAAATCCTGCGCACAGTCACAAATCTTCCAGGGAACGTAAATATTCATTGGTTGATCTTGGTAATTTAAGGAGACAGTATTAGGAGAGGAACCCTATTTAATGGAAAGCTTGGTCTCTTTAAAGGACCCATGTGACAGATATATGTGGGTTTTAAATGCTTGTGGAATGATTCTTCAGGGGGAAAATAAAAAGCAATTAAATAACATTAGTAATTTCCTTAAGAGAAATCACTGTAGCCCTTGGTCTGTCATACGGTCACTCTTTGAACCATAGTTTTATCCAGGCAACCCTGGAATTAGTTCTAAATTGCTGTGTGACACGATGCAAAAATTTCTCTTATTTATGTTTTATTAGAAAAATAACTCTGCAAAAGACCTTGTCCTTGTGCTGTTAATGGGGAAAAACCTATTGAAGAACAGAGACAAATGGTAAAATAGCTGAAGCATGCATTCTCTATTGCTTGTTAAACATACATTATTACCTGTATTAGGAAGCAACCCTTTGTATCATTTCTGTTCCTTCCTTAGGGACACGTTTACAAATGGTGTCCCTTGGTTCAGGAGCGTGCCAGCCAGTTACTGGTCTGGACACAGAGAATTCATTCTCTTTCCCTGACCCGATCCTCTGGAAAATAATGTTCCCAAGCTTTAGCCATGCCCTTTGTGACATGGGCACAAGGAAAAGGGCCACGTGCCAGGGAAACCCTCCCCTATGGATCCCAGATTTCCAGGGGGCACTTATCCAGTCTGTCCCTTTGCCTTCCTGTTCCTGGATATGGGGATGGAGAGGACTGGAGGGGATGGCTGCCCTCTTCCTTTTACCTTAGGTCACTACCTGTCCCTGCCCTGGAACAGCCTGCAGTGCCCTTTGGTGTCTAAGTCTGGGCAAAATCTCTGGGCAAAATCTCTGGGCAGACTGGGATCACTCCCGGTGTCATGATCTGATAGGCAGACCAGAACATTAAATGACACTCAGAGAGAAAGCAGGGAAATGGGTGATGGCTGTGACCGAGGCTGACTTGGCTTCCATCTGTTTTTGTTTTATTTCCTCGCCACTTGATGAGACTTCTGGATCCTCCTGGTTCAGGACAAGCACCAGTGCCCTGGTGGCATCAGCTTTGGGGAACTCTTTCTAAGAATGTAAGCCTTGGCTAAGTGGAGCTGGGAGACCATTCAGTTCTTAGGGTCACTTGAAAAGGAGGTCAGAAGGGAGAAAGGACGAGCCTAAGGCACAATATAAGTGCTAAGTTTTAAGGTAGCAGTTCTACTGTGCAAATGCTGGCATAATGTATTTTATATACAGTCCAGCACACTATTAATACAAAACAAACGTTGGATAGTTGTGTGTACCAGTTAGCTAAAGGAAGCTTGATCGAGGAAGTAGAGATGTTAAGAGGCCCTTTGCAAGTGTCAGAAAAGGAATTTCTTTAAAGATGTTAGAATGGTGACTGCTGGCAGGAGCCTTGTTAGAGTCTGGAGAGGACCCACCTCCTTCCCCATCAGCCCCCACAGATCCATCAGACAGCAGACTGGTTACCAAAGCCATGCCTACCCATCCTGAAATATCTGAACTAAGAACACAGAATTTGCAAAATTTAGTAAGGGACAGTTAATTTTCTGTGTAAGTCTGAGTATTTCACTTGGATGATTACACTGGTTTCACTTGGCATCCTCCTCTAGTCTCTGGCACGAGGTATTGGTGCGATGTGATTAACAGCCCAGGCTGCAGACTCCAGCTGCTTATGGGTTCAGATCCAGGTCCTTTCACTTCCTAGCAGCGATGTGCCTCAGTTTCCTCATATGTAAAATGGGTGAACAATGGAACACTCCTCACGGGGTTGTGTAAGAGAATAAATGAGATGTATCTACCCCACACTTCACATGGGGTCTAGCCCTTCAATCATGCTTAGTAAACATTAGCTGCTGTTATTGTCCGGACCCCTGGAGGGGGTCTCTGGATGGTGTTATGTAAGGAACCCTGGGCTTCAGAGCTACCTCCTAATTTTCTTTGAGCCTCAGTTTCCTTACCTGTAAAGTGAGAGGGTCTGGTGAGGCCCCTTCTAGCTCAGAAATGATGTGACGGAAGGAAGTTTTGTGTTAGCTGCAGCTTCTGTTTATCAACACTTTCCCTTTCTCTTCTTTGAACTATGATAAATGAGAACTTTTTAATTCCTTAAATACAGAAGTGAGCCTTTGAGAATTCTCAGAAGAAATCAGCCCAAAGACAAGTCTAAATATTCTTGCACTCCTGATACGGAATGAGAAAGACCTTTGAGAAAAAGTCCTGTTTCCATACCTCTCTTGAGGTATTATGATATTTGTGTATCTCTGTACCCTTGCAGTTTTGACCAATTACAGTGAAGCGAAAGCATGATTAGCATTTTTTTCAGCCTCTCTTTCTTTAAGGGACTTCCTTCTGGGTGGAGTGGCCCCTAAGAGGTCATGGGATACATCAGATACAGACTTCAGTCCAGACAAGGTAGTTTTATAAAGGCTGAGACTTTGGGGGGTGGACTGAGATGGAGGGGGGTGTATTCTTTTCAAAACCACAAGTTTTTGTTAACCTTGAGTGAATTGTGAAAAATGTAAGAAGGGAGAAAGGAAACTCAGAACAGGTAAAGAGCAGGTCTGCTGGGATTTTTTCCCCGTAGTGGGTGTATACATTTCAGAGGGACTTTAGATCCACTCAGTAAAACTGACATCCCTATTTATTCACTCCTGTAGACTCCCTGCTAGAAGCCTTCTGAGTTTTATGTCCACTACACATTCTGCCTTCCTTGAAAGCCCAGGCCATGACCTGCCTGTGGGTCCCTTCTGTTCTCAGAGTGGATTTCATGGCCAGTGGCCTGGGCATGACTAACAGTTGGACGACACTGCACAATTGGTCACCAGATTTCACAGCTAATGAGCTTTTTCTTGGGAAAGCCTCTGATCCTTTGGTTGGGCAAACCTTCCCATTTTACAGATGAAGAAACTGGTGCATGTATGCATGTTTAGTGTCACCTTGGACGTTCCTAGTTAGATGATGAGTATGCCAGCTGCTCCTTAGCTTGAGTTTACCTGTGGTTTTGATGCTTATAACAGCATTGATCACTCTACCTAATGGTCACTGAGCTCCTCCTTCAGAGTAAGGGCTGCTGGCATAAGTGCCCCCTAGACTTTTTTTTTTTTCCAGTTAAGAGTTTTCTGCAAGGGTGGGCTGCTTTAGGAGTAAGCATTAGGAATGTTTCCAGTTTAAGAATTTAGAAACCCACACCTTCTGGGCCAGCTTCAGGCACTTGCCAGTCTTCTGGGAGACTGGGTTCTGGCCTGCCCTCACCCCTTCCGAGATCGACCCCTGGGCACCTCAGGAAGCGGGGGTTCCTGTCCAAGAGAGTGGGGCGCCCACCTCAGGGAAGAGTGCATTCATGGTGTTCTGTCTGGCAGCCTCCAAGGCAGGCACCTCGATTGGAACTCCTGTCTGTACCACCCCACGTTTTACGCTGATTCCCTCGCGACCTGAAAAGGCAAACCTGAGGGTAGAAGAGGGCAACGTTAGGGGACCAGCCCAACACAACTGCCGGCGTCCTGGGGAACTGGCTCCCCAGACTGTACCCGGGCCAGCGGGCCTGCAGGGGCTACGGGACTCCCGGGTTCGCAGGCATACCAGGTCCTGGTCCCAGAGCTTGTGCAAACCCGAGAGCCCGTGTGCCCGCTGCTGGGGGGCACAGGGACCCTGCCTGGTGTCTCGTGCAGGGCCACTCCCCATGACCGTGCACCCCGGGGCTCCTGCGAGACGCCCCGCAGGACCACACAAAAGACCCCACCCCAGGTCGGGCGTGCATTTCCTGTTAGAGCAGCGGCGGCGTGCAGCCACCCATGTGCACCCCGCGGCGCGCGGGCCGGGCGGGGTGCGGGGCACGCCCCCACGCAGCCCCAGTCCCGGAGCTCCGGCCGCGAGGGGCCGCCCTCGGCGGTCCCGCCCCCGTGTCACCGCAGGCCGGGCTCCCTTTGTGTACGGCCCGAGCGCCGCGGCCGCGCCATTGGCCCGCCGGTCCGGGGGGCCAGCCCCTTCCTGGATCGCCTCATGCATATGCATGAGCCCCCCGGCCCTCCCCCCGCCGGCCCCTCTCCGCCCCCTCCCGCGCGGGCGTGTGAGGCGCGCGGCGCGGCTCCCTCCTCGCGGCAGCGGGAGCCCGAGCCCGAGCCCGAGCCCGAGCCCGAGCCAGGGCGAGCCGAGCCTGCTCCGGGCGGGTGGTGGCGGCGGCGGCGGCGGCGGCGGCGCCGCTCCAGCCATGTCAGCGCGCGGGAGCCTGGGCCCACCATGAGCCATGGCCATGTCCGTAAGCGCCGAGGACGACGACTATGAATCGGAGCCGGACCAGGTCGGTGGCCCGGGGTGGGGCTGAGGGAGGGACCCGCCGCCCGCCTGCCAGACCTCCCGGACCGAGTGACTGACGCGCCCGGGCGGCCGCGACGCCTCCGCCGCCGCCACGATGAGGAGAAAGTTTTGCAGCCGCCGCCGGCGGGGCTGCCAGGGCCGGGCCCGAGCGGGGCTTGGAGGAGCGCGGCAGGCCGGCGGTCGCCCGAGCGCCGCGGGCCCCGCAGCCGGCCGGGGCAGGGGGCGTGTGCGAGCGTCTGTGCGCGAGGGTGGCTGGCCGTGCCGCGGGGACAATGTGGGCCTCGCCGTCGGGCGGGCCCTGCGGGGCGCGGGCCACGGCCGGCGGGCAAGTTGCGGGCGCCGGCGCGGGCGGCCGGGCGCGCCTCGCCCTCCCCTCGCGCCCTCGCCTGCGGCCCACGCGCGTGCCGGCCGCCTTGGGCGCACCCGGACCTGCGGGCGCCGGCGCCTCCTTCCTTTCTGTTTCCGAAGTTGCACCGGGACCCTCGGCCTCTGGGCTGGAGGACGCCCGCGGCCCGGAGGGTGGGCGGCCCGGGGCCGGTGGGCCCGACGGCCCGAGCTTTTGTCTGGGCGCCGCGCGCCCGCCGCCCACCGTGGGCAGACGGAGACAGGAAGGGGTGCGAGGCTCGGGCCGGCGCGGGGAATCCGGAACCCAGCGAGTCCGCTCCACGGCGGCAGCGGCGAGAGGAAGCCGTGACCCCAGATGGCAGTATTTGGCCTCGGTTGGATCTAGAAGGGAAAGCAATCTCTCTTGGGACCAGGGGGGAGAAATTTGTATAAAACAAAGCCTTGGGTGTGTTTACAGCGTGAATTTACTCCGGGAAGATTCGTGTTTAGGAAGCAGGGGAAGAAAGTTGATTTACGAAGTAGAATCTGCACGATATTTGAAACAGGGTACGGGCTAGGTAGACTTGTCTGAGGAATAAAGCATTAGATGGGTTGAGTTATCGTGTGGACATGACTAGATGAATAAGATGCTTACTTATAAGCTCGGGTGCATTTCCTCAGTGGAATGAAGATGTTTTGGAATGTTGAGGCCGAGATGTAGAACGTTTTTTCCTTCCGTCAGGCGTCGTTGAGGAAGTACTATATATGCTGCATTTAAATCGTAACACGTATTATTAAGTGGTTTTATATGACAGAGACAAAGTTAAAGTGTATTTTCTCAGTTTTGTTGGACGTTTTTCAGGCTTATGTATATTACGAGGTGATCCTGAATCTCACTTGTCTTATGGATCGGGGGAACCCAGAGACAGCCCAAACGGTTTTGGCTTGGAACTTTCATCAAGTCAGTAGGACAGCATGCGAACGGTTCTCAGTTTTTGCTGCTTAGTTCATACCTCAACTCTTGGTCTGAAAATTTTCAGTTCAGTTTGGATCTGCCTAATCCCTGCTAACAGTGTACGCTTTCTGCAACTGGTCATTCGTAAGACCCTTGTTTCAGTGTTGACTGCACTTTGGTGTTTCATGGGTGAGGTTCCTGTTACCTGTTTTGTTTTGTTTTGTTTTGCAGTACGCGGGCCTCTCACTGCCGTGGCCTCTCCCGTTGCGGAGCACAGGCTCCGGACGCGCAGGCCCAGCGGCCATGGCTCACGGGCCCAGCCGCTCCGCGGCACGTGGGATCCTCCCGGACCAGGGCACGAACCCGTGTCCCCTGCATCGGCAGGCGGACTCTCAACCCCTGCGCCACCAGGGAAGCCCTTGTTTTGGTTTTTTAATTCGACCACACCCTGTGGCCTATGATAGATATCATCTTTGACACTACATCAGATAGGACTCCTTATGTCTCCTTTTCACTTACTGCCACTCCTGAGAGAGACTTCCATCACGTGAGGACCCGTACTTCCTGTAGCTGGATTTGTTCGCGGCACTTCTGGAGTTGTTAGCAACTTAAGTTCTTCTGGTTGCCTTGTTCACTTTATTTATTTATTTTATTTATATTTTTGGCTGCGTTGGGTCTTCATTGCTGCGTACTTTCTCTAGTTGCGGTGAGCAGGGGCTCCTCTTTGTTGAGGTGTGTGGGCTTCTCATTGTGGTGGCGTCTTTTGTTGCAGAGCACGGGCTCTAGGCGCACGGGCTTTCAGTAGTTGTGGCTCACGGGCTCTACAGTGCAGGCTCCGTAGTTGTGGCTCACGGGCTTAGTTGCTTCGTGGCTCGTGGGATCTTCCCGGACCAGGGCTCGAACTCGTGTCCCCTGCATTGGCAGCCGGATTCTTAACCACTGCGCCACCAGGGAAGCCCGCCTGTTCACTTTAAGATGATGCTACCACTCAGGTACATTGAGGGAGATGACCTCAAAGCCAGGCCACTGGGCAGCAGGTTTTCCCCATAGTTGCAATAGAGAAGTTGGCTGTCAGCCATGGACCCTGCATTTGCCGACCCTCCGGGCGGCGGCTCACTGCCGCTTGTCTCCCCTAACCTTTCCTCAACTTTTATTAGCCCCACAATTTCTTGGGCCTGGGAAGAGTGGCTTCCTCTAAGGACCTCTAAGGCATCTGTGTCTTTGAAATTGGAGCCAGGGTCTCTGGAGTCTGTAGCTCGCAGGCTATAGACCCCACTCTTCTCTAAAGAAGTCTCCTTCGGGCTTCCCTGGTGGTGCAGTGGTTAGGAATCTGCCTGCCAATGCAGGGGACACGGGTTCGAGCCCTGGTCCGGGAAGATTGCACATGCTGCAGAGCAGCTAAGCCCCTGTGCCATAACTACTGAGCCTGCGCTCTAGAGCCCACGAGCCACAACTACTGAGTCCACATGCCACAACTACTGAGCCCGCACGCCTGGAGCCCGTGTTCCACAACAAGAGAAGCCACCACAATAAGAAACCCGCACACCGCAATGAAGAGTAGCCCCCGCTCGGTGCAACTAACGAAAGCCTGTGCACAACACGAAGACCCAACACAGCCAAAAATATAAATAAATAAATAAATAAATATTAAAAAAAAAAAAAGAAGTCGTCTCCTTCAAGGAGGGGTGGAAGTCTTGGAGTGTAGGCATGCAGGTATGCTCAGCCACCTACTGTGTGAAAGGTCCCAGCGGAGACCCTGTTGGGACATTTCTGTTGCCCAGTCTGTCCCTGCAGCTGAGCCTAGCCCCTCACCCTTCATGAGAATTTTGCCTGCTCTGTCTTAAAAGTCTGTGTCCTTCCCTCGTCCCCACTCGAGGCTGGTGTTCAGTCCTGGGCGGTATCAGGCTCCCTTATGCCTGTCCTGCTGGGCTGGCCTGTCTGCCCCATGCCTTCCCACAGCAGCTTGGGTTTCCACTGCTCCAGATGTTGGGCCCGGGGCAGGAGAGACCCTTGGCTGGGCCTTCTCCCATGGACTTCCTTTGCTTCTCCAGTGCAGAACATGCTGGAAAATTCTTCAGCTCTGCTTTTCAGTTTGAGGAGATGCCACTCAAAGAAGGACTCTTAGTAAGGAGAATTCCATCTTGTGTTTTTTTAACCCCTGAAATGAAAATAGAATTATTCCTTTTTTTTTAATTTTTTACTAAAAATGATTACTGCCTGGTTGTTAAAAAAAATAATTAGAGGGAATTCCCTGGCAGTCCAGTGGTTATGACTCCACACTTCCATTGCAGGGGACATGGGTTCTATCCCTGATCAGGGAACTAAGATCCTGCATGCCGTGTGGTGTGGCCAAAATAAAAAAGAAAATTAGGAAATAATGCTGAAGAAGATCTCAGAAATTTATATGGCTATAACCACTGTGTTACTCATTATAATTGCTTAAAGAGTGAAATTTTCATATGGGTCCCTGAAGCTTCCCAAAATTACATACGAAAGTTTTGTGACTTTGTGCGCAGGGGCATTTTTCTAGGAAAAAGGTCCTTAGCTTTCCTCAGATTCTCCAGAGGTCTGCCCATCCCCTGGGTTTCTGGTAGCTCCTGTGTTTTCATTCTCTTGCTCCTTACTCTTAGGATGTAAACAAACCAAAGCCCTCCCTGGAGTCTGCAGGTGTGTGTTAAGGGCCCTGCAGCGCAGCTAAAATCCAGCTTTTCCTGGGATATCCATTATACTTGAAGATTTGGGAACAGACATGATGTTGAAACAAATTTGTTGTACAGTTGAAGGCAACATTAGCACGACAAGGAATTCCACGCTGTTTGGGGCTCTGGCTACCCTTCATGGGGCTAAGGGTCAGTGTGCTCCTGTTAGCAGCAGTTTGGTGAGGAACAAAGAACTGTCTGAATTGTAAAAACAGACAGCCACGTTTACTGTTCTTCTGACTCCTCTTGACAGTTGAAACTCTAGCCCGCTGCCTTCTTGAAACTCTTCCCTGGCTCCAGTGATGCCACAGGCTCCTGCTGCTTTTCCTGCCTTTTTGGCCATTCCTTAGCAGGTTGCTCTTTTTCACCCGGCCCTTGGATGTTTTCAGTCTTGAAGGTACTGCCCAGGACCCTCTTTTCACTCTGCCCATTCTCCCTGAACAACCTCGTGGACTTAAGTATTAAGTAGTTCAGCACTACGCGATGCTGATCCCCAGCTGTGTATGTCAGCGCCGGTCCCTCCTGGCTGCTGCTGGCCACCTTCCTTGGACATCCCGTGGGTCCTTCAGATTCCACGTGTGCATGGTGGTTTCTAGTTCTCTCTCCTGAGCCCTTTGTTCTTCTGTCGCTCAAGCCCGAAACCTCAGAGTCTTCCAGGACTCTTCCTGCTTGCATGCTCCCTGTGCAGTCAGCCTCATGGGTCTTCTAAACCGGCTCTGCTTCTAAAACATCCCTGAATCATCCCCTCCTCCTCATTCCTTCTATGGCTTCTACTCAAGCCTTCATAACTCTCATCCCGGACTACTGTAGCATCCTCAGCTCATCTCCCTATCTTTCATCTTGCCCACCACCAGAAAAATTCACTCCCTCCAGTGTTGCCAAAATACGATCATGTTGCTCCTGCATGTAAGTCCTTTAACTGCTCTTACAGGGGCCACTATTTCTGTAATGTGACGTACGGGGCCTGCAGGTTTAGGCTCCTGCCACTTCAGGGCAGTTTTCCAGCAGTCATATCAAGCTATTCCTTGAATGTGTTATCTGGTTTCACATCTCTATCTTACTCTTCCTTCTGCCTAGAATATTCACTCCCTAACCCCACCCCTACTCCTGGCCTGCAGTGTCCTATCCTCCCTCTAAGACTCGTTTTAGTCACCACCCCCTGTGTCTGACACTTTTCCCAGCCTCCCTTCCCAGTGAAATGAGGCATTCCTTCTGGGTCAGCATTGCCAGAGCCCAGGCTTTAGAGCCATCACCTGGGTATCTCGGCTTCTCATTTATTGGCAGTATGACACTGGGGAGACTACTTAACTGCACTGTGCCTCAGTTTCCTTATTTCTAAATGGAGATGATAATAGTTCCTACCTCATAGGTTATCGATATAAATATTGAAAAGAGTGTTGCTTCAGCACATGTTAGCTTTTGATATTATCATCACTGTGTTGCAGTGTGTTTATGTGGTAACATGTCTTTCTTCCCCCAGACTGTAGTGCCTTTGAGAGTATGGAACAAACACATCTTACTCATCTTTGTAGTCCCAGCACCTAGCATTGAGTCTGTACATAATTCACAGCCAGAAAACAGTTGGGTGGGTAGGTGGGTGAAAGTGTGAGTGAGGGGGGTGAATGAATGAGTCTGTCGCATAGATCACATGCTCTATTGGCTAGTGATGTCGAACATTTTTTCATGTGCTTATTGCCCATTTGTATATCTTTTTTTCGGGGGGGGGAGAATTATCTGCTTAAATCCTTTGCTTATTTTATTTTATTTATTTATTTTGGGCTGCATTGGGTCTTTCTTGCTGCACGCAGGGTTTCTCTAGTTGCAGCGAGTGAGGGCTACTCTTCGTTGTAGTGTGCGGGCTTCTCTTGTTGCAGAGCACGGGATCTAGGTGCATGGGCTTCAGTCGTTGTAGCACATGGGCTCAGTAGTTGTGGCGCACGAGCTTAGTTGCTCTGCGGCATGTGGGATCTTCCCGGACCAGGGCTCGAACTCATGTCCCCTGCATTGGCAGGTGGATTCTTAACCACTGCGCCACCAGGGAAGTCCTCCTTTGCTCATTTTAAAATTGGGATATTTGTCTTTCTATTGTTGAGTTGTTTTATACCTTAAGGATACAACCCTTACCAGGTGTATAATTTGCATATAATTTCTCCCATTCTTCTTCATACTTGATAGTGCTCTTTTAAGCACAAAAGTTTAAAATTTTTTTTATACTTATAATTGTGTCTTTTTTTAAACATTTTTATTGGGGTATAATTGCTTTACAATGGTGTGTTAGTTTCTGCTTTATAAAAGTTTAAAATTTTGAAGTCCAGTTTATCTTCTTTTGTCACCTGTGCTTTTGGTGTCATATCCAAAAAATCATTGCCTCATCCAAGGTCATGATGAGTTACCCTTATGCTTTCTTCTTAGAGTTTATGTTTTAGCCCTTACATTTAGGTCTTCTATCCACTTTGGGGTTAATTTTTTATATTGTGTGATGTAAGGGTCCAACTTCATCCTTTTGTATGTGGATATCCATTTATCCCCACACCATTTGTTGAAAAGTCTGTTCTTTCCCCGCTGAATTGTCTTGACAACCCTGTCGAAAATCAGTTGGTCATAAATATTGTGAGGCTTTATTTCTGAACTCTCAATTGTAGTTCATTGATCTGTATATCCATCCTTATGCCACTACCACACTGTTTCGTTTACTGTAGTTTCATAGTAAGTTTTGAAATCAGGAAGTGTAAGTCCTCCAACTTTGTTCTTCATTTGCAAGATTGTTTTGGCTATTTCAGGTCCCTTGCATTTCCACATGAATTTCATCTTAATTTTTAAATTTTATTTTATTTTTGGCCATGCCACACGGCTTGCGGGATCTTAGTTCCCTGACCAGGGATTGAACCCAGGCCCCCTGCAATAGAAGCGTGGAGTCCTAACCACTGGACCACTAGGGAATTCCCTCCACATGAATTTTAGGATCAGCCTATCAATTTCTGCAGATGAGCCAGCTGTGACTTTCGTCGGGGTTGCATTGAATTTGTGGACCACTTTGTTTCCACTTTAGTTGGAAACTTCTCTTTTGTTTCCTTTAACAGTATTATCTTTCAGTCCATTAACATGGGATATCTTTTCACTAATTTAGGTTAATCCAAGTAATGTTAATTCCAGTATTTTAGAAATTAGGGATTGAAGGTACTGCCCATGAATATTCTGGAGAATAGGATCTGATAGGAGGCACTTAGTTAATATTTGTGGAATGAAATGAACTACCTCAATAGTATTCCTTTTTGTTTTTTCTAGTTTTTATTTTTGGCCGCGTTGGGTCTTCGTTTCCGCTCACGGGCTTTTCTCTATCTCTAGTTGCAGCAAGCAGGGGCTACTCTTCGTTGCAGTGCACGGGCTTCTCATTGGGTGGCTTCTCTTGTTGTGGAGCATGGGCTCTAGGTGCACGGGCTTCAGTAGTTATGGCACTCGGGCTCAGTAGTTGTGGCTCGCAGGCTCTAGAGCGCAGGCTCAGTAGTAGGTGGTGCACAGGCTTAGTTGCTCCGCGGCATGTGGGATCTTCCCGGATCAGGGCTCGAACCTGTGTCCCCTGCATTGGCAGGCGGATTCTCAACTACTGCGCCACCAGGGAAGCCCAATAGTATTCCTTTTTAAATTTTATTTTTAAAAATATTTACCAATAGTATTCCTTTTAAGGACGATACTTGTGAGATGTTGATGGAGAAGAAGTGTTGGAATACTAAGATTTGTGTGTATGGGTGTGTGGACTCAATTTTCCTAACCAGATGGAGATGAGGATATGAGTTCTGGGCTGATAAAATCAACAAACGGCTTTGGGGTTTGGGAGGCTGGTTTGTATGTGAAGTCAGTGGATGCCATCATTCCCTTTTGCTGAGAAGAACATTTCAGGCTGAAATTAACAAAGGGGCATTCTGGGTTACTTGAATGAATAGATGCACAGGTAGGATAGAGCAGAATTGAGTATTGGTTTGTGAAGCTTTAGATGTCACCGAAAAGAGGTTAGGACAGAAGCCAAAACGAGGCTTGTTTCACCTTCCCTAATAGAGACCCTTCGATGTCTTTCTTACCTGTTGATTTTCTCAGTGGTCTTTAGGAGGATCCTGCATTACAAGTGTTGCTCAGTTGACTCCTGACCAGCAAGCTGGCCCGCGAAGCTGCAGGCAGCATCAGCTTTTCTAGCTTGTTTGGCAACCTGGCAGAGAGGGCCCGAAACAAGGTCTTTGGAAACAGCCACCCTTATACCTCTTCCTTCAAGACGTTGTCATTTTCCAGGATGTCTCAGCTGCCATCGAGATCGGGGCGGATTTGGTTTTTTTCATCGTTTGGAAAAGTGCCTCTTCAGATGAGAATGAACTTTGGAAAGCACAGGAAGGTGGGCTTGTTTCACAGTCAAGTACAAGCTTTGTGACTGTGGCCGGATCGACCCAACTCTCTTACTTTTGAGTGGCCAGAGAGGCCGGAGGTGCTCAGCTGCTATGTATACCTGACGCTTCTGAGTGGGAGGCAAGAGCCATGTTTGGACTCCTGAAATTTTTTCTTTTTCTCAGTCCTTCACCAAAGAAACTAGTCCTTAGACTCTCCTGCTCCAGGGTCAGAGTGTGAGCCCTTCACCTCTGGTTTTGTCCTTGGAGCCTGAACCATGGGCTGCCTTCTCTGTACCTGACTCAAGGCTTTGAATCGCCCACCCCTTGGCCCATGTTTCAGGGATTTGAGGAGTGGGTTGCTAACAGGATGTGTGCTCTTTACCAGAGAGTCTTCCAGGCTGTGAAGAGAGGGAGAAACCTTCCTGGTCTCCATTTCTCTGGAAATTGATGTGCTTCTCTGGACCTCCTGTTGGCACCTGTCCTACTAAGGGCATCAAGGCACTAGTTGTGGGCCCCTTCCAGGGCATGTGGTCAGTTCCCATGGACTCTGGAGTCTCTCGTCCTACTTGGCCTGTGCATCGCTGTGGTTTATAGCGTTTAGATGTGGTTTTAGTGTTTAGACGCACATCCTCTGCTGGCTCCGTGACCTTGAGCCGGTCTCTTAACCTCTAGCTCCAGTTTCCTCATCTGAAAAATGGCATCTCTCGTAGGGTTATTATTGGGAAATTAGGTAATATCATACGTAAAATGAAGAGCAGGATGACAGGCACTTGAAAGTACCCACCTGCACTGCTGTCACCGTCCGTGTCATCCCTGCTTCCACTCAGCACTCCTTGCTGCTTAGTTTCCAGGTCCACAGTCCCTTACGTGCTGTTCTCAAATCTAAAGTCTCTGAAAACTGATTTTTTTTTTTTTCCCCATTACTCATCTGGCAGCAAGACCTGACCTGAATTGACAGGCGGTGCCACGGCTGCAGAACTGCCCATGTCCATGACTAGGGGCCCCAGACCTCCCTGGGCTGTGGTGCGTGGGGAGGCCCTCCACTGCTTGCAGGAGGAGTAACTTGCATTGGGGCAGCCCCTCACCCCACCGGGTGGGGTGGCTTGTGGGAGGGGCAGGGTCAGGGCACAGGGAGGTGAGGACACATGGGCCAGTGGAGCTAGGTCTCCTTTCCTCTTTGGAGTTCAGAGCAAGTTGAGAGGGATAAAGATCCAGAGCCGCAGCGCTTCCTGACGTGGGTGCCTCACCACCAGAGGCTTCGCAGTTTCCTTGAATGCTGCAGGCTTTTGGGGAAAAAATCTGAGGGAAGGGATCCACTTGAGGTGTCAATACCAAAAGGTGTATGTGGGACCTTCGGGTCTGCACAGGGACCATGGCTCTGCAGGATAAGATGATGGGGGTCAAGGCTTGATTCTCGGAGAACCATGGACTGTTTCCCTTGCTGATGTGGTTGCAAGTTTCTAAGCAGCCCCAGTAGTTTGGGGGTGGGGAGCTGTATGCATTGTGGGAGAGGGGGTCCCTGGAAGGAAGATCCTCTGCACTGTGGTACATCGTAACAACACTTCGGGGCCCAGGAGCTAGCGAGCGATGGGATCCACATATGACAAGCAATTAAAATGAAAAGCCTGAGATGGACTGAAGCTTGTTTAATTGGCTGAGATGGGCTTTAAGCGTTCGATGCCAATTAGATCAGATAGTTTTGGGGTGAGAGTGTGTCTCTCTGACGGAGGGATGAACCATTTTTCAGCAAACTCAGAAAGGTGCTTCAGGTGAGACACTCTCCCGACCATCCTGGTCCTGCCTACTTCTGACCCTGGGTGGACAGTGTCCCAGCGGCTGGTCTCTGATCCTGGTTTGCAAGAGGCTCTGGGGCTGGTGGCCAGGTTGTAAGGACCTCAGAGCAGGACATGTGGCTGGCTTGTGCCCTGTTCAGCATTTAGTACCACTTTCTGTTCATCTGCCTGTGTTTCCCTGAGTCACAGGGAGAAGTTCTCAGAAATCAGTTCCTTAGGGTTTACTGTCTCATTCTCTTGGGGTCTGGTTTATTGAGCACATGCTAGGTGCCAGCCATCTTGTCGAGGGACAGTGGTGACAAGACACCCTCCATAACTGCCTTTCTGAGTCCCTGTCTCAAAGGGAAGACCCATGAGAGAACAGACAGTTATGCTGTGACAGGGGCCCAGTGCAGGGCGGTCAGGAAGGGCTGCCAGGAGAAGGCAGTGTTTGAACTGGGTCCTGCAGCCTGAGCAGGCATTAGTCTAGTGGGGCGGGGAGGGGTGGGTGTCCCTGGCAGAGGGAACAGAGGCGGATTGTGTGGCCTCCCTGCGGAAGCACAGGTAGCCCGAGGAGCCTGGCCTGACGTGGGGCGGGGTGGGGGGGGCGCAGAAGGCTCTAGAGCCAGGTGTACTGCTCTCCAAAGCAGGGTGTCCCTGTCAGCTTCCCAGGGCTGCCATAGTGGAGCACCACAAACGGGGTGGCTTAACGTACGGATGCCAAGGGAGGAAGGGGTGTTGGTGGGATGACTTGGGAGATTGGGATTGACATATATACACTATTGATACTATGTATAAAATAGGCAATCAATGAGAACCTACCGTATAGCACAGGGAACTCTACTCAGGGTGACCTAGATGGGAAAGAAATCTAAAAAAGAGGGGATATATTTGTACATAAAGCTGATTTACTTGGCTGTACAGCAGAAACTAACACAACATTGTAAGGCAACTATACTCCAATGAAAATTTAAACAAACAAACAAAAATTTAAACAAACAAAAATTTAAACAAACCCGGAAAAACTGGGTGGCTTAAACAAACGTATTCTCTCACAGTTCTGGAGCCTAGAAGTCAGAAGTCAAGGTGTTGCAGGGCGGTGCTTTCTGTGACGGCTCTAGGCAAGGACCCTTCCTTGCCTCTTCCAGCTTCTGGCTTTTGCTGGCTTCCTTGACGTTTCTTGGCTTGTAGATGGCGGCATCCCTCCAGGCACATGGCCGTCTTCTCTCTGTGTCTTCACATAAGACTTCTCTGTGCTTGTGTCCAAATTTACCCCTTTCACAAGGACACCAGTCCTATTGGATTAGGGCCACCCTCGTGACCATATTTTAAAAGTTTCGTCTGTAAAGACCCAATTTCCAAGTAAGGTCACGTTCTGAGATTGTGGGGTTAGGACTTCAACATATCTTTTGGGTGAACACAGTTCAACCCATAACCCCCCGGACTCGGGGCCTGGCCGGCCCTGCGGGCCCCCATCTCACCAGTCCTGTGTGTGCTCCCACAGAACCGGGCCGTAGGTCGGCCCAAGGGGAAGCTGGGCCCTGCCTCTGCGGTGAAGTTGGCCGCCAACCGGACCACGGCGGGAGCTCGCCGGCGCCGGACGCGATGCCGCAAGTGCGAGGCCTGCCTGCGGACGGAGTGTGGAGAGTGCCATTTCTGCAAGGACATGAAGAAGTTCGGGGGCCCCGGGCGGATGAAGCAGAGCTGCATCATGCGGCAGTGCATCGCGGTGAGTGCCCCCAGGGGCGCCCCTCCCAGTGGCTGCGGTGCTTCTCCCCCGGGAGTGGAGGTGGCAGCCCTTCCTTGGCTCCTGAATGCAGGCCCCACCTGTGCCTCAGGCCAGTCTGTTCCTCTGCTCGTTGGTCTGTCCAGTCCCTCCGCTTGAAGAGAACGTGGCCGCAGCAGAAACCCCGGAGGGGTGCTCCCTCCTGGGAAGAAAGGGGAGACTAATGCTGTTTTCAGATTCCACACTGCAGGACTCTGGGGTCCTGCCATGTGCTCAGGCTCCCTTTCCTTCATAGTGTGCTGGTCTTATAACTCCTTCCTTCCCTAGATGACTGAGTACTTTGAAGTCTCTGCCATTAAAGATGTCAGGGCAGCCTGTCCTGTCTGTGACCCTGTTGCCAACATTTATGGTCCAGTTCATGATGGTTCTGGGCCCTCCCTTCCTTCCTGTCCTGCCTTCGAAGTCAGAGGTCTGGGTGGAAGGTCAGTGCCCCTCCTGAGGGGGCCGTCCCAGAGAAGGAGGACTGATTTATGGTGTCCAGGAGGAGCTGGGCCGCTGGAAAGCTTGGCCTGCCCCTCCAGGCCATCTCGCCTGGCCTCCAGCCTTGCCCCAGGACAGGGCAGTGGTCTCAGGCTCTGGCAACTCAGCAGGGTCCTGGCTCTGCTCGTGTATCCCCCCTGCACACTCTCAGGCATTCTGCCTTCCTTGGGGCACGGCTCCGGGCCCCGGGGTCCTCCCTGAGGGAGCAGTGATCTCCGTGCTCCCCAGGAAAGCAGGCTCAGCAGGAGGGACAGGATCCTTGGCCCTGGGCAAGACCCTCACAGGCCCAGCCTGGCATCAGGCGAGGCTTCCTGCCTGGCTGCTGATGCCCCTCCAAGCTTGGGGCACCTTCCCCTTCTCCCTCCAACACATACTGCTTGTGTTTTCTTTATGTCTGTCTTTCTTTTTAAAATTGTGGTCCAAAACTTATACACTTTACCATCTTGACCATTTTTAAGTGTACAGTTCAGTGATATTACCTATATGCTCGTTGTTGTGCAAACTGATCTCTAGAACTTTTTCATCTTGCCAAATGGAAACTCTATATCCATTGAACAGCAACTCCTCCCCCAGCCCTGGGCAACCACCTTTCTACTTTCTGTTTCTAATTGTGACTACTTTGGACACCTCATGTAAGTGGATTCAGGCAGGATGTCTCCCTCTGTGAGCTTATTTCACTTAGCTTTAATGTTTTCAGGGTTCATCCACATTGTAGCATGTGTCAGGATTTCCTTCTTTTTAAAGGCTGAATAGCGTTCCCTTGTATGGATGTGCTGCATTTTCTTTATCTGTTTATCTGCTCATGGACATTTAAGTTGCTTCCACCTCTTGGCTATTGTGAATAATGCTGCAATGAACATGAGTGTGCCAGTATCTCTTTGAGATCCTGCTTTGCATTCTTTTGGATATATTGCTATATCCAAAAGCATATTGCTATATATATATATATATATATATATCAATCAGAAGTAGGATTATTGGATCATATGGTCATTTTGTTTTTAATTGAGTAATCTCCATACTGTTTCCCACAGTGGTTGCTCTATTTCACATTCCCACCAATAGTGCACAAGGGTTTCAGTTTTTCCACATCCTTGCCAACACTTGTTATTTTTTTCTTCTTTTCTTTTTTTTTTTTTTTAAAGATGATGTTGGGGGTAGGAGTTTTAATTAATTAATTAATTTTTGCTGTTGGGTCTTCGTTTCTGTGCGAGGGCTTTCTCTAGTTGTGGCAAGCGGGGGCCACTCTTCATCGTGGTGCGCGGGCCTCTCTTGTTGCAGAGCACAGGCTCCAGACGTGCAGGCTCAGTAGTTGTGGCTCATGGGCCTAGTTGCTCCGCGGCATGTGGGATCCTCACAGACCAGGGCTCGAACCCGTGTCCCCTGCATGAGCAGACAGATTCTCAACCACTGCACCACCAGGGACGTCCCTATTTTTTTCTTTTTTGATAGTGGCCATCCTAATGAGTGTGAGGTGATACCTCACTGTGGTTTTGATTTACATTTCTCTGATGATTAGTGATGTTGAGCATCTTTTCATGTGATTGTTGGTCATTTGTAGGCCTTCTTTGTACAAAGGTCTGTTGAAGTCCTTTGCCTATTTTAAAATTGGATTGTTTGTATTTTGTTGTTGAGTTATAGAATTCTTCATATATTCTGGATATTAACCCCTTATCAGATAACATGGTTTGTAAATATTTTCTCTCATTATGTACATTGCCTTTTCACTCTCTTGTTTCCTTTGCTGTGTAGACGTTTTGCAGTTTCGTTGCTTGTGTTTTTGTCACCTGTACCAGGTCATTTGAATGGATTTCAGGGAGTTTGAGCGCCCCCTTGAAATTAAATACAGATTTTTATATGTGTGCCTGTGTGTATGTGCATTTTTCTGGAGTGAGGGTCCATGACTTATTGCATTCTGTCATGGTTTAAGAGAAGTTGTCCATAGGGACTCTGGGTTTTGAGAACAGTGTCACCTAAAACTTGGCATGTTAGCAGTGCCCCAGGACCCTCTCTTCCTCTTATTTTTTTTTTTTAATTAATGTTTTTGGCTGTGTTGGGTCTTCATTGCTGCGCGTGGGCTTTCTCTAGTTGTGGCGAGCAGGGTCTACTCTGTTATGGTGGGTGGGCTTCTCATTGCGGTGGCTTCTCTTGTTGCGGAGCACGGTCTCTAGAGCACAGGCTCAGTAGTTGTGGCACCCGAGCTTAGTTGCTCCACCGCATGTGGGATCTTTCTGGACCAGGGCTTGAACCCATGTCCCCTGCATTGGCAGGCGAATTCTTAACCACTGCGCCACCAGGGAAGTCCCCGTCTCTTCCTCTTTAGCCATACTTTCTCTTTCACCCTCACCTTCCCTCCAGTGACCCAGGTCCAGTTACAGGAAGCTGTCTCTGCTGTCACCTGTTCTTTGCAGCCCTGGTGTCTGGCCCAGTGCCTGACACAGGGATTGTCGGTTGAAGGAAACCTCACTTTTGTGTGTGTCTTCCTCTCCAACCTGGGACTGATGGCAAATGCAACCTTAGCCTGACCCTCACTTGGGGTCCTTGCTCTTCTTCCAGGCTTCGCACTTTGTTGGGGCACTTCCTGCCATGTTCTACCCACCTCTGACCCAGGCAGGCCCACCTCTACTACTCTTCCAGGCCCTTTTTCCTGATGAGTGAGTCTCTCTCTTCCCATGGCGGAGGCTTCCTCCACAGACTTTATCCCTTCCCACTGCCCAGCACCCTCTCCCTGTAGCCCTGGCTGGGTTTCCCCTCCTGCAGTAACTTTGCAGAGACTGGTTCTGTCTCTCCTCACCTACTTCAGAGTCTGAACGAATGATGACTCTTTTGCCTTCAGTGTTCTATCCATTTTACAGACTTTTCCAGTTATTGGTGGAGTGTATATCCCAGCTTATTTGAAGCTATTCTAACTCAGTTTAATAAAAATTGGTTGTGTGTTTCTTCTGGATCCCAAGTACTGGGAGGTGGACGTTTATAAGGAGGAGAGAGTGAGAGCTTGTCCGCAGGGGTTTATAGTCTAATACATCAGCGCTCAAACTTTGTGGTCTTGGGACCCCTTTGCTCTCTTAAAAGTTATGAAAACCCCAAAGAGCTTTCATTTATGTGGGTTATTTATTTATTAATATTACTGTAATAAAAAATTTTAAATATTTTGAATTCATTTAAAAATTATAAGAAACCCACTACATGTTAACATAAATAACATTTTTAGGAGAAATAACATCTTCCGAAACAAAAATGATTAGTAGGAAAAATAGCATTGTTATATGTTTTTGTAAATCTTTTTTATGCCAGGTTCAGTAGAAAAGACCTAGATTTTCATATATGCTTCTATATTCATTCTGTGATGTTGTTTTGGAGGCACTATATGAGGAAAACCTGGCCTCATAAATATGTAGTTGAAAAAGGGAGGAGTCTTTTTTGGTGGGTGGGTCTGCGCTGCTCAGCTTATGACTGTGAAAGCGTGGAGTCCGAACCGCTGGAAACCGAACCGCTGGAAACCGCTGGACTGCCAGGGAATTCCTGGGAGGAGTCTTTTTTTGTTTATTTGTTTGTTTGTTTTATTGTTTTTTGTGGTATGCGGGCCTCTCACTGCTGTGGCCTCTCTCGTTGCGGGGCACAGGCTCCGGACACGCAGGCTCAGCGGCCATGGCTCACGGGCCCAGCCGCTCCGCCCCGGGCCAGGGCACGAACCCGTGTCCCCTGCATCGACAGGCGGACTCTCAACCACTGCGCCACCAGGGAAGCCCATGGGAGGAGTCTTTTAATAGCCTTTTCAGATAATCGTGGATATACTTCTCATCCACCACCAGAGCTCAACAGGTGGCAAGTGCTTAAAGGTTAGTTGCAATGTGGAATCTGAATCTGTATCAGTGAACTTTTCCTACTGTTACATTAAAATTCATTAGTCGTTCTTGCCCCTCATTTGCTTATGCCTAATGTTATAACATCAGATATTGGTCATTTGGAAAACACTGGCTCACTGAGTTTTACAGATTTTCCAAATAGGGGTACATAGTGTTATACAGTGTTTAAAAAAAAAAACACACATTTGTTAACACCAGCACCAGTGTCCTCAGAAAAGTCTTTAAGTATCAGGAAACTGTCTAGTTCACAGTGGCTGATGTAAGTTTTCCAAAATTCTGATTTTTGTTTGAAAATTCAAATTTCATCATCTGCAACAAATGTTTTAAGTGATATTTCTGAAAGTGACAGACTTACTTATTTCATCTTTGAGAAGATGTGCCAATACCCTTTTTTTTTTTTTTTTTTTAAATAATCAGTCATTCTTTCAAGTAAAATGGTGTTCTATGGAGAAAGTGACCAGTTCAGTTCACGGCTTGATCACAAGAGCTTTTCCTTTAGATAACCGTCATCCTTTGGTGTTCAGCTGAAGTAGTTGATGCATACTTCCTATTTTGTCACGCAGAATATTAAAAGAATGTGTACTCGGAGGTCAGAGTTTTAATAAAATTAATAATTCTTACTGCTTTATCAAAGATATCCTTAAATGAAACTGGTGAGCTTTTTAAGGAGCATGTGGCCAGGAACGGCCCAGCGACTGCCTGGGCACATTGGAGCCTCTGCCCTGACAGGTGCCAGCAGTCTCACCCATCAGTGCAAGTGTCAACACAGTGAAAAAGGCAGATGATGTCTTAGTGGTATTCTGAAGATAGTTTGACCTCCCTGTAAAGTCTTGAGGACCCGGAGTTCTTAGACTGTGCTTTGATAGCCGCTGGAGAGATGCGGCCTCAGCCCCTACAGATCTGGGCTCGGTTCATGCCCCACCTCCTCCTGCAGGTCTTTTCTCAGAGGTCAGGCTGTCCCTGACCTCTGCGTTTCAGATTAGCCCTCCTTTCTCCCACCTCACTGCTGACCTGGCCCTCCTTGCTTTATTTTTCTCCATTTCCCTTGTCACCATCTAACAGACTCTTCTTCATTTTGCTCACCTCCCTCCACTAAAATGTAAGCTCAGGATGGCAGAGACTTTTATCTGTCTGGTTCAGTGCTATAGCCAGCACTTGGAGTGGTACCTGGCACGTGGAGGTAGTAGCCAGATAAGAATTTGAATGAATGAATGAATGATGGGCAGTGCCTGGGCTGGTTCTCCCCCAGCTCCTGGAAGGCCCGAGGCGAGTACCTCATTGCCTTTGATGTGTTTCCCATGGGGTCCCGGCCGTGCTGACCCCTGTGTGTTCTCCCCGCTCTTCAGCCAGTGCTGCCCCACACCGCCGTGTGTCTAGTGTGTGGCGAGGCAGGAAAAGAGGACACAGTGGAAGAGGAAGAAGGCAAGTTTAACCTCATGCTCATGGAGTGCTCCATCTGCAACGAAATCATCCACCCTGGATGCCTTAAGGTGAGCAGCCTCGGGGGCATCTGGCTGTGCCGCCTGGCGCCTCACCCTGGGCCTCTGGTGGTGCTGATGCTGCAGGGGTTTGGGGGGTGGAGGGAAGTGAGACTAGGTTCCCTCCCTGGAGGACTCTGAGTCTGGGGGATTCTCTGTGTCCGATGATAAGCTGAGGGCGAGAAGGTTCTGGAGTCGCTCAGACCTTGCACCCATGTCTTTGAGGGAGTGAAGACACACACAGACACACACATTCCACCTCCCGGGACCTCAGAACCACAGAGAGTTCCCAGAGTCTTGCACCTGGGCCAGAGGGAGAGAGTGGGTAGTTGGGCTGCTCTCAGGCTTCTGGGAAAAAAGGCCTGGGCCAGGGGAGGGCAGGTCCTGTAACAACAGGTGGTTGCATTCCTGTCCCATGTGCCAGGAACCTGTTCCCTTGGTGTGCCCAGGGCAGGACTGCCTCCTGGGGACCATCGTGCTGTGCCTGCCTGTCTTGGGCAGCAGGTTCCACCTTTGAAAGGAAGAGACTGCTCTGGGCTGACACATACCTCATACCTCTGCCTCAAGAGAATGTCAGCCTACTTGGCACCTCCCATCAGCCCAGCTCTATCTGTGTTCAGAGAGATGAGAGTGGGCCTGCCCCAAAGGGTGCTTCAGCTCTGAGGTGTCCGTCCCCTTTCC
Organism: Aethalodelphis obliquidens; assembly: GCF_003676395.1. Taxonomy (NCBI): domain Eukaryota; kingdom Metazoa; phylum Chordata; class Mammalia; order Artiodactyla; family Delphinidae; genus Aethalodelphis; species Aethalodelphis obliquidens. Next base: position 16,426,567 of record NW_020837972.1, on the reverse strand, counting down.
CTCGGTGCTGGTAGTGGGGTTTGTCGTGACACTCCCCTCTCCCCAGCACACACACCTCCCCCTCTGAAAAGGGGTGCTATGCTTTTCCCCTGGCCCCTGGTTACTTCTCTCTCTCCTGGATCAGAAGCTCCAGGGAAAGCACATCTCACTTGCTGATAACCACGCACCCAGTTCGGTGCTGTTAAATGACTGAATGGTTTGTGGGTCCTTGCTGGGTGCCAGGCCCTGAGCTAATTGCTTTCACTAGGTTAACTCATTGAATTCTCACATAACTCCAGTGAGATAGGCACACTCCATTTTATGGCTGAGGGCACTGGCCCACAGAGATGGAGTGATTTGCCCAAGGTCATTGAGCTAGGAAGAGGCACTATCAGGATTTGAACCCTGACCTGAATGCGGAGCCACCCATCTTAACCACTCTTGTTTTCTCTTGGCCAGAGGTGGTATGGAAATGGCTTTTGGGAGGGGGTGTTGATGCTTTTGGAGGAGCTGGCCCTGTCCACCCCCTCCCTGCTTGCTGACTGGTGTGTGTCCCTCCCAGATTAAGGAGTCAGAGGGCGTGGTCAACGATGAGCTTCCAAACTGCTGGGAGTGTCCAAAGTGTAACCACGCCGGCAAGACCGGGAAAGTGAGTGCCGGGCTCCAAGTCCCAGGGGTCAGCCCGGGAGGGGGTAGACCTTGGCCTTGCCAGACCCAGCCTGTCTCCCCGCCCACGGTGATGTCAGCTTGAGGGGTACCGCGGACTCGGGGGCAAGGGCACGTCCAAAGATATACAGTTCGTGTGTTCCTTCTCTGTTTTTGGCCTACAAGCAAAAGCGTGGCCCTGGCTTTAAGTATGCCTCAAACCTGCCCGGCTCCCTGCTCAAGGAGCAGAAGATGAACCGGGACAGCAAGGAGGGGCAGGAGCCTGCCAAGCGGAGGAGTGAGTGTGAAGAGGCGCCCCGGCGCAGGCCAGACGAGCACCCCAAGAAGGTGCCCCCTGACGGCATCCTGCGCCGAAAGTCAGACGATGTGCACCTGAGGAGGAAGCGGAAATACGAGAAGCCCCAGGAGCTGAGTGGACGCAAGCGAGTACGACCGGGAGGGACGGGCAGCGAGGGGTGGCCTGGCTGGTCCCGGGTGCAGGGGCGCGTGGGCGGGGGCGGGGATGGGCAGCGGGGAGAGCCGAAGTCACGGAAGTCCTGAGAGCCCGGCCCGAGAGAAAGGAGGGGAAAACCAGCGAGTCACTCCTCTTCCCACCCCTTTAGGCCTCGACGCTTCAAACGTCCCCCGGTTCCTCCTCTCACCTCTCGCCGAGGCCCCCTCTAGGCAGCAGCCTCAGCCCCTGGTGGAGATCCAGTCTCACTTACTTCCAGCAGCAGGTGCTCCCACGTCGCCCCGCCCTCCCCAGGCCCCGGGGACTCGCGAGTCCCGGGCCGCCCCCGCCCCACTGGTCCTCGAACCCAGTGCCGCAGACCTCCAAGGCACCTGTTCACCGTAGCTTCCCAGGCCTCAGCCCCGAGGCTCTGGCTCGTGGTTCCGGCGTGGGGCCTGGGAAGCTGAAGCTGCCGCGGGGAAGCCCTGTGGATCTGGGGAACCTCGGAGGATCCTGGCGGCCCCTCTTCGCCCACCGGCCCTTCCAGCATCAGCCACGAGGTGGCGCCTGGTTGTCTTCTCCTCGTTCTAGCCATTAAGGCTCGGCCGGGAATCCTGCAGACCCTGCCTCTGGGACAGGCTCCCTGAGCCAAGTCCGACGTGAATGGGCGACTGCATATCTCTGGGTCTGTCCAGGGGTGGGAGGTCAGTTGGGTGGGGACAGCTCTATCACTCTCCGCCAGTTCCAGCTTCTTCCTTAAAACCAGCAGGCAGGGCCCACCCGTCTGTCAGAGCAGAGAAGATGGGATTTGTTGGGAAGGTGACCCTCCAGCCTCTGTTGGTGGGGCTGGGTGTAGAGGGGACCAAATCCCATGAACGCTGGGAGCAAGCTCTGCATCCTTTCTTTTCTGTGACAGCTAAAACCCGGCAAAGAAGATAAGCTTTTCAGGAAAAAGGTACCATCTTCCGCCCTCGCCCCAGGCCTGCTCCTGGGGCAATGGGTCCTGGGGTGGAGGGTGGGAGGCCTGGGTGGGCGCAGCCCCGGGTCTAGGGGCTCATCCCCCCACGCTCCCCCTCCTCCCTCAGCGGCGGTCCTGGAAGAACGCTGAGGACCGAATGGCTCTGGCCAACAAGCCTCTCAGGCGCTTCAAGCAGGAGCCAGAGGATGACCTGCCCGAGGCGCCCCCCAAGACAAGGGAGAGCGACCACTCCCGCTCCAGCTCCCCCACCGCCGGCCCCAGCACGGAGGGGGCGGAGGGCCCCGAGGAGAAGAGGAAGGTGAAGATGCGCCGGAAGCGGCGACTCCCCAACAAGGAGCTGAGCAAGGAGCTGAGCAAGGAGCTCAACCAGGAGATCCAGAAGACGGAGAGCAGCCTGGCCCACGAGAACCACCAGCCCATCAAGTCGGAGCCTGAGAGCGAGAACGAGGAGCCCAAGCGGCCCCTGGGCCTCTGTGAGCGCCCTCACCGCTTCAGCAAGGGGCCCAACGGCACCCCCCGGGAGCTGCGGCACCAGCTGGGGCCCAGCCTGCGCAGCCCGCCCCGAGTCATCTCCCGGCCCCCTCCCTCTGTGTCCCCGCCCAAGTGCATCCAGATGGAGCGACATGTGATCCGGCCGCCCCCCATCAGCCCCCCGCCCGACTCGCTGCCCCTGGATGATGGGGCGGCCCACGTTATGCACAGGGAGGTGTGGATGGCCGTCTTCAGCTACCTCAGCCACCAAGACCTGTGTGTCTGCATGCGGGTCTGCAGGACCTGGAACCGCTGGTGAGGGGCACCGGCTGAGTTTGGATGGGGGCACCAGGGGGTCAGGCTGAGGCTTAGACTAGGCCAGGGATGGCGCGTGCGTCCCCACTGGAGTCACTCGTGATGCTCTTTCTTTCTAAGCCCCGTCCAGCTTAAATATCCTCCTCAAAGAGGTCTAGCAGCTACAGTCAGTGTGGTCTTGTCAAAAGAGGTGAACCCTATTTGCTTTCCTGATTTAGCTTCTTGGAAGATGAACTGAGGACCAGGGGGAGCCCTTGTCCTTAAAGAGCTAGCCCAGGTCACGAGTGCCGCGCCAGTTCCTCATCTTAATCCCTGCTTTGATAGTTCCCAGCTGGAACGGTCTCTGACATTGGCCAAGTTACTTACCTTCATCTGTGAACAGGCATGATGCAGGGTTGTTTTGAGATATGGCCTGTGGAGGGTGTAATTAAACCCCCAGTAAATACTTTACAGCTTCTGGTATTTTCCATGGGGGTGGGGGGGAAGGGCTGTGACAATCAGAGCAGAGGCTCTCAGGTGCCAACGAGACGGAAACTAAACAGAAGGGTCCAGGGGACGAAGTTAAGGAGCCTCCCCCTGGGCTTGGTAGGTGGGGGACTGACCACAGCTATGCATGGGGCTCCCCAAGAGAGCTCCCAACTCTGACGTTGCCCCCTCTGCTGGGCCTGGCCCCCAGGTGCTGTGATAAGCGGTTATGGACCCGCATCGACCTGAACCACTGCAAGTCCATCACACCCCTGATGCTGAGCGGCATCATCCGGCGACAGCCTGTCTCCCTGGACCTCAGCTGGACCAATATCTCCAAGAAACAGCTGAGCTGGCTCATCAACCGCTTGCCTGGTGAGCACTGGGCCAGGGACCCTCAATGTGCAGTAGCAGGGGCTGGGGTGTATCACCTGACCTGCCACCCCCTCTCTGTCCCCCGCCAGGGCTCCGAGACCTGGTGCTGTCAGGCTGCTCATGGATTGCAGTCTCAGCCCTCTGTAGCTCCAGTTGTCCGCTGCTCCGGACCCTGGATGTCCAGTGGGTAGAAGGACTAAAGGACGCCCAGATGCGGGATCTCCTGTCCCCGCCTACAGATAACAGGCCAGGTGAGTGTCCAGGACAGGGGTGTACCCAAGGCATGGTCACAAGAAGGTGGTATGACCAAGCTGTGCCGTTGGATCTGGTTTTCACCACAGACCCCATCTGGTACTCATGTCTTCAAGCCTTTTCTGGCTTCAGCCCTTCTCGACGCAGAGCTGAGTCCCAGCTGCTGTTCTCAGTCAGCTTTGGGTACAAGAGGGGACCCGTGAGAGGGCAGAGGCTCCCAGGATGCCACTTTGGGAACTCTGCATCTCACTGCTTCTATGTTAATTGGTCCTTCGTTGGCTTTAAGCCTCAGGCATCGGGGTCAGTGTGGCCGGACAGGGCCTCACGGGATGAAGCCCTCCTAGGTCGGGTTGCAGGACTCACTGCTCCCCACCAGTACCTTAAATGAGGAATCTGTGGTGACCCAGAGATGCTGTGCTGTCTGTACTCCAATTGGCTGAGCACTGTTGGGTGGAATGCAGGCTCTGTGTTTCTAGGTCTTCTGACTTTTAAAGAATCTACAAGGGTAAAACTTGATGTGGAATATTCCGATTTTTAAATGTTGGAACCAGTTTTGATCTTTTGGGGGAGACACTCAACGGCTAAATGAGACCCAGGTGTTGCACCTGGCTGGTAGGCCTTGTAAAGTGTCGTGTCAGGGTGACATGTTGCCTCTCTGTCCTGCCCCCTCAGGTCAGATGGACAATCGGAGTAAGCTCCGGAACATTGTGGAGCTGCGTCTGGCCGGTCTGGACATCACAGACGCCTCCCTGCGGCTTATCATTCGCCACATGCCCCTGCTCTCCAAGCTCCACCTTAGTTACTGTAACCATGTGACTGACCAGTCCATCAACCTGCTCACCGCTGTGGGCACCACCACCCGAGACTCCTTAACCGAAATCAACCTGTCAGGTCAGTGCGGGGCACCCATCGGGGTCTGCCCAGGACCCCGGGGGACAGGCTGGGCATTCTTCATTCGAAAGGAAATACTTGTGGGCCTGTTGCTATAGGGTCACAGTGTTAGACGCTACGACACACCAGTGAACAAGACAGACCCATGGCCTAGTCTAGAGGGGAAACACACATTAAACAAATAAGCGTTATTAGATTTTAAATAATTGCTCCAAAAAATAGTGCTAGTAGCAGTGAGAGCACATGAGCACATAGCAGTGGGTCTTGACCCAAAATATGGGCTAGAAAAGCTTCCCTTGGGTGCTGTGGACGACCTGGTGCCTGGCAGCAGGGGGTGTGGGAGAGTAGCCGGCAGTGAGGCCAGGCTGGGCCAATGGAGTAATAAGCAGCTTGATTTCTGCCATGGTGGTTGTCGCTTATGTGTCCCCCTCCTGACCCTGCTATCAACGGGCCTGTTGTTGACAAGAAGAAAACCCCACAGTGGAGTCCTCACTCCCCCCACTTACTGATGGGGCTGGAGTTGGTTCCTAAGGACTTGGGGCACAACCAACGGGGAGGTGGACAGAGGCAACGCTGCCCGTTCTCAGCCCAGTTAACCCAGTTCTCATCTCATCGCTCAGGATGGTCAGATTGGGCGTGTAAGATTTGGACCAGACCAAAAAAAAAAAAAGGAGAAAAGAAACTTTTTTCTTCCAGAAATTACCAAGTAATAAATGATACCCTCACCTCATTTAAATTACATTTTGACACAGTCCAATCTGATGTCTGGCTTGGTCAGGATTCACATACTGTTTTAGCTGTTTCCCTCTCTCCATCCCACATTCATGCCTGAGAAACGCCTTCCTGTTACCAGTACCACATCCGCGTGGAAGCTGATGCTGTACCTTAGTGCCTAGGGAGCCCACCCTCCTCCTTGGGGAGTATTGGTGGCGAGGTGAGGGGGGTGGGGGGGTGTTGCATTCCATGGAGGCAGAGAACAGAGAGCCACACTGAGGTGAGCTTTCACCAAGACCCCAGCTCCAGGCTCAGCTCGTGGTCTTGAATTGAGGCTGGGGCCGCCCCGTGGAGGAGGGCCTGGGGAGCATCTTGTTCTAAAGCGCTCGGTAGTAATGAACTCTTTTCACTTATTCTAATTTAATTACTATGCATGTGTAGCAGAGATCCCAGTATAAATCCCCCTCCCCTGCAGCACAGTCCATGATGTGTTTGTATAAATCATCTTTTTCCATTTTGTTTTCCACCACAATCCTTTGAGGTCATCTTTTTGTCTCAGGATCTACATGCAGAGCTCTGCGTTTGCGTTAAGAGCTGTGATGTATATGAAGGCCAGTCTCTCTCATACCCAGTCTCTTCTAGATTCAGTTCTTTTTAAAATGTTTTCCCCTCCTGTCAGTATAACTAGTTCATGATAAAATAAGTCTCTTCCACAAAATGGATGGCACTTGACATGTTTCCAGATCCTTCATTGTGGTTGGAGGATCAGGTCTAGTGGCAGAGTGAAGCCGTGGTTGCTCGAGGTGGCCCTTTGGCTTCCCCTTCCCTGCCCCTGATTCTCACCTTGAGGCAACCACCTTCAACTCTTGAGCTCTTTGTTTCTGTTTACCTCCATTTTTTCCAAACAGCAAGCCTACATTGCTATTTCTTGTTGTTTTTTGTTTGTTTTTGTTTTTCCTTTTCAGATGCTCTGTGTTTGTTAACTTGCTATGCAGAGAACAAAGATTACTATTCTTACATTCTCTTACCCTGCTCCCTTTTCTCCCTTCATCTTCCCAATTTGTGGTTAAGTCACTATTACTTACCTTATTATGGCCATGTAAGTATTGTCCACTGTTGAGCCAGTGTGTATTATGGGTATGTTTCCTTTCTTGCACATGTTTTTGGTTTGTTTTCCCTAGAGTTAATAATTGTCTCATTTTTGTTTGGTTAGTTTCTATAACAGACTTGAGTACTGTTCTTTCCCCACGTGAACTCGTCAGGCCCTCAACCAGTCTGTGCAGAAACCACCCTCCTGGACTTCTTTTCCTCCTGCCCCCACTTGAACTTGGCTGTCTCTGCCTGCTGCACAGCTCCCGTCCTGGGACTTCCTTGGTTTCTGTCTTGTGCAGGGACCCTTCTTTCCTTGGTCCCGTATCTTCTTTCTTGGTTTATCTGTTCGTTTGGTAGAGGACATCTTCCAGACCTTATATGTCTGAAAATGGCTGTATTATACCTTCATGTTTAATTGATAGCTTAGCTGGTTATATAGTCCTAGTTTGGGAACCATATTGTTTCAGAAAGGGGGAGGCTCTGCTCCTTTGGCTTCTGCCTTCCAGAGTTGATGTCCAAAACGATTTGATTCTCCATCCTTCAGTGAATATTTTCTCTCATTGGAAGTTTGTAGAACACGATCTTTTTATTTATTTATTTAAAAAAATTATTTTTAAAAAAATTTAATTAATTTGGCTGTGCCGGGTCTTAGTTGCAGGATGCAGGATCTTCGTTGCAGCATGTGGGCTCTAGTTCCCTGACCAGGGATCGAACCTGGGCCCCCTGCGTTGGGAGCGCGAGTCTTAGCCACTGGAGCACCAGGGAAGTCCCGTGTAGGACATGATGTTTATCTCAAAGTTTTTTGCAGTTTTGGTTGGTGAGCCTTGGTTTGAGTCCATTTTCAGGAATTGTATTGAGCATTCATGAGTGCTTTCAGTCTCTCAATTTGGTTCTGGAAAATTGCCTTGAATTATTTAATTTCCTTCCCTTCTGTTTTCTTTCTTTAGTAGTCCTCTGATACCTTTAGTTTTTTTTCCTTTTTCCCATCTCTGTATCTGGTTTTCCTCCACTCATCACAGAATTCATATACAGCTGACCCTTGAACTAGTTAGGGGCTAGGGGTACAGCCCTCCTTGCAGTAGAAAATCCAAATATAACTTAACAGTTGGCCCTTGGTATCCACACTTCCTCCAAAAACTCAGATTCAACCACTAATTTGTAGCCTGTAATATTTACTATTGAAAAAAATCAGCATATAAGTGGACCCGCACAGTTCAAACCCGTGTTGTTCAAGGGTCAACTGCCATGAGTTTTTCATTTCTGCTTTTTTTTAGGTTCAAACATATGAAGCTGCTTTTTATGTAGGTCAGAAAACAGTCAAATATTGGCAGTTTTCATATGGTTTAGCCTATATTTTTTTTTTTTTTTTTTTTTTTGCGGCACACGGGCCTCTCCCTGTTGTGGCCTCTCCTGTTGCGGAGCACAGGCTCCGGATGCGCAGGCTCAGTGGCCATGGCTCACAGGCCCAGCCTCTCTGTGGCATGTGGGATCTTCCCGGTCCTGGGCACGAACCCGTGTCCCCTGCATCGGCAGGCGGACTCTCAACCACTGTGCCACCAGGGAAGCCCTAGCCTATATTTTTAATTTTACAGCTATAGTTTGTTCTCTGAACTTTCGGAGAGTGGCATGTTCTTGTTTCTTGGATCCAGATATTGTCCATCCTGAGGATACTGATGGTTTTTTCTTTTCTACATAGACCATACATTCCTTCAGATGCAGTCAGTGGGCCTGCCTGAGGGGCCCTTCTCAGATTTAGTGTCAACATGAGGTTGTCGGCTCAGGTGATTGGAGGCTCTGGGGACACGGTGGGAGCTGGTCTGCTGTGGGTATCATTAGGTGGTCAGCATGGGTTGTTTTCTTTGGGGAAACCCAGACGTGACATCTGTCAGTCTTTCCTCTTAAGCTGGTCAAGGTTGCCAAAGGACACTCTTCCTTGACCTCCCAACCGAAGGGCTCAGGCCGGGCTGCCAGGGTTCTAGGGCTTGGCAGGGAAGGAGTCTGGAGGTCTCGACAGTCAGCAGGTAAATTTCCCTGTAACCCCCATTTTTCAGGGGGTGCCCCTGCCTTCCACAGTGCCTGGTGGTGCCTGGTCTAGAGACTTTCTCTTGCCCATCAGAGACAAACTCCCCTCTTTTGCTGGGGAAGGGAGTTTCAGCCTCTTACTGCTCCTTAAGTAGATTTTCAACCAGTCCTTCTGTCTCTAACCCCATCTTTAGCCCCACTTTCGTTGTACTTGTTGCTTCCAGTATCTGTACCTTTGAGGTCTTCTGTAGAAGAAATCTGCTTCTCTGCTTTTCCTTCAGCCAGTTTGGGGTTAAGCTTTCTCAAGTCTAGTGAATGTTACCTTTTCTCCAGCTTTCTAAATTAACAAAATTTTTTTTATTGTGGTAAGATACACATAACATAAAATTTACCATTTTAACAATTCTTAAGTGTCCAGTTCACTAGCATTAAGTACAGACATGTAGTTGTGCAGCCGCCACCACCCGTCTTCAGAACCTCTTCTTCACCCTGTCAGAAACTCTGTACCCACTAAATACTAACTCTTCACTCCCTTTCCTCTCCTGCCCTCAGCAACCACCATTCTACTGTCTGTCCCTGAATGTGACTCTTCTAGGTACCCCACATAAGTGGAACCATACAGTAGTTGTTTCCTTCAGGACTGGCTTATTATATATACACCACATTTTATTTATCCATTCATCTGCTAATGGACACTTGGGTTGCTTCTGTCTTTTGGCTATTGTCAGTAATGCTGCTGTGAACATGGGTGTATAAATTCATTGTTCTTTGGGTATATAACCAGAAATGGACTGGCTGAATCACATGGTAATTCTGTGTTTACTTTTTTTTGAGAAACTACTATATTGTTTCGCAGAGCAGCTGCACTGTTTTACATTCCTACTAACAGTGCATAGGGTTCCAACTTCTCCACATCCTTACTAACATTTTCTGGGGTTTGGGGTTTTTTGTTTGTTTAAGTGAAAACCATGCTAATGCATATGAAGATCTCAGTGGGGTCTTGACTTGCATTTCCTTAATGATTCGTGATACTAAGCATCTTTTCGTTTGCTTATTTACCATTTGTGTATTTTCTTTGAACAAATGTCTATTCCCGTCTTTTGCCCATTTTTTAATCAGGTTGTTTGTGTTGTTGTTGAATTGTAGGATTTCTTTATATATTCTGGATATTAATTCCTTAACAGATACATGACTTGCAAATATTTTCTCCCATTCTGTGTTGTTTTTTCACTCTCTTGATAGTGTCCTTTGTACAAAAGTTTTTAATTTTGATGAAGTTCAGTCTTTTCCCTTTTGTGGCCTGTGCTTTTGGTGTCATGTTTAAGAAACCATTGACAAATCCAAGGTCACGAAGATTTCCCATGTTTTCTTCTAAGAGTTTCATAGTTTTAGCTCTTATGTTAAGTCTTTGAATAATCTTAATTTTTGTATATGGTGTGATGGGGGAGGGTGGTCTAGCTTCATCCTGTTGCATGTGGATATCCAGTTTTCCCAGCACCATTTGTTGAAAAGTCTGTCTTTTCGCCCACTGAATTGTTTTGGCATCTCATCAAAAATCATTTGACCATTTGAGGGTTTATTTTTGGGGCTCTCAATTCTGTTCCATTGGTGTATATATTTGTCCTTATGCCGGTAACACATGCTGTGGCTTTGTAGTATTGAAATCAGGAAGTGCGAGTCCTCTGACTTTCTCTTTTTCAAGGTTGCTTTGGCAATTCAGGGTCCCTTAAATTTCTACATGATTAAGATGCATTTTTCTTTTTCTACAAAAAAACCGCTTTTGGTATTTTATAGCAATTTCATTGAGTCTGTAGACTGCTTTGGGGTAATACTGGCATTTTAATAATATTAAGTTTTCTAATCTGAACATCGGCTGTCTTTCCATTTACATCTTTTAATTTCTTTCAGCGTTGTTTTTTAGTTTTCAGTGTACAAGTCTCACTTTCTTCGTTAAATTTATTACTAAATGTTTTCTTTTTGATGCTATTGTAAATGAAATTTTCGTGATTTTCAGATTGTTCATTGTTAGTGTATAGAAATGCTAATTTTTGTGTGTTGATTTTATATCCTGCAGTTTTGCTGAATTAGGGGTGTGGGTGTGGGGTGGGGTGTATGTGTGGGTGTGGGGGGGTGGGTGTGGGGGGGTGTGGTGTACGTGGGGGGGTGGGTGGGTGTGGACTCCTTAGAGTTATCGCATTAAGGTCATGTCATCTGCAAGCAGATATTTTTCTTTTCCGTATCATTTTAAAAATTTTAATGCTTTGATCTGCCTAGAATTTATTTTGTTGTGAGGTATAGGCCACATTGTTTGAGGTTTGTAATTCTTAACCCAGATTGTCCTTTCATCGGACATTATTTTTCACTCTTAAACAGCCTTTGTTTAACCCATCCTGGGCCTATCCATAATATTCCCCACACAACCAATTTTAGTGATGATGAGGAAAGGTCTCCAGCTTAATATACCACTGAGATGAAGGAATCATTGGGCTCAGGGTGGGGACTCAGCCTCAGTTGGATGCGAGCTGGCGTTGCAGCCCGTTGACTGAGGATTCAGTTCTAAAAGAAAACAGTGCTACAGAAGCAAAGTCCAAATTGAGAGAATTACTCGGTTGAAGAGACATCTACCGGTGAGGGTGCGGTGGAGGGTTCTGAATTCTGGTTTTGCTCCCTGTGGACAGAATCTTTCTGGCCCCTTCTAGCACATTGGTCTCCTGCATAGGTTTGAGGCAAACGTCCCACGGTGGGCGGGCAAGCACACGGGGCCTCTCTGTCTAAAGGGCTGGTGCCCAGGGGAGTGGGAGGATCCCAGGATGACCTTACAGGTGTCCTCACTCCCCCAGCACTTCTCCCCTGGGAATAGGCAGACGGCGCACAAGAACCTGCAGAGAGGTGTTTCTCAGCAGTAGAGTAGAAGTGAAAAGCAAGCTATTTTCATATATTGTGTGATCCTATCTTTATAAAACAACATAGACAGGACGTACTGATGTGAGAATATATACATACAAGGGGCGGCCATAGGCTAAGAGTCTAAGCAGTTTCACTTGGAATGTGTGGATGCTTTTCAAGCATATATGAAACTTCTATAAGTGGTAGATGAAACCATTCTGCATTTGAATGAGAGCTTTCCATTTGAAGAGAGCTCTGCATTTGAAGAGAGCTTTCCAGCAAGGGCAGTGGCTGCTCTGTTGCTAAGTGCCTGGGGGTTGGGGAGGGCCCTCGGCTGCAAGCTTCCTCCACCTCACCGTGTGTCCTCTTCTCTGCAGACTGCAATAAGGTCACTGACCAGTGCCTGTCCTTCTTCAAACGGTGTGGGAATATCTGTCATATTGACCTGAGGTACTGCAAGCAAGTTACCAAGGAAGGCTGTGAGCAGTTCATAGCCGAAATGTCTGTTAGTGTCCAGTTCGGGCAAGTGGAAGAAAAACTCCTGCAAAAACTGAGTTAGTCCATGGACAAGTATGTAAATATGGGGTGGGTGAGGGGAGGGGACGCGGCAGGGGAGGGTAAAAGACTTTACAAAAACTAGGGCTTTTATTTTCAATTTGGAACTTGGAACAACAGACCACAGAACGATTCCATTTTGCAAGTCTCGCTGAGGGAGAAGCCAGTCCGCCACCGTTTTGGGGTTGAGTGAGTCAGGCGCTTTCCTTTGGTCTTTCTGAATCAAAACTGCACTGCTTTCTGGACCGTCTCTAAGGCAGCCTTTATCAAGAAGACATTCCTGTCGGAGAGGAGGATGGACTTGGGAGAAATTCTCTTACTGGAAGCATGAGCTTAGGAATTTTTTTTTTTTGGTGGTGGTGTTTTTTGTTTTGGACACCTTATTCCTGGCAACTTTGGGGTTTTTGGTGTCAACATAAAATGGACCACACACCACAGCTGCCGTCTTGACATGTTTGTTTGTTTGGTTTTGTTACATCTTACATTATGCAGAACTATTTTTGTACAAATTGTTCAGAAGTTATTTATGCAAGGTTTGAATGCATACCAGTGTTTTTATTGTTTTGAGATTGCCAACTTTCCTGGTTTCCTTCAGGTAGGAGAGAACTTAACCTGTACGTCATACGACTCCATCTACACACGTGCCCAGATCTGGCAAAACAGGCTAAGACCTTCCAGTTAAAAGCATGTCTAACTGGAAGCTGAGAGCCTGCTTTGTATGTCAAGAAGTTACATAAGCATGTTGTGGATATGTGTAAATTATAGTCAAAGTGAGACACTTTGCTAAATTTCCTCTGTATAGAATTCACCTTTTTCTCAAAATTTTAAAATTCAGACTTCAGCCTTTGAACTCAGGAGGGGTTTGCTCCCGCATATGAGCTCTTGTACTCTACATAGATCTAATTTATACAGTGAGTCAAGAAGTTGAATAAATGATCCAACATAGCCTTTCTTTTCCTTTTTTCTCTCCTTTGAAGTGTGAGTTGAGTTCTCGTTTAAGGTTTATAACATGGCTGTTTCCTAGTTGTAAAGTTATGCATTCATAAGTGCCATTGTTGTAAGGTGGTGTTTTCCTAGACCTTCCCTGACGCGGTTTTACCTTTGTTGAATTTGTATAAACAATTGTACAAAAAAAAAAAACACTCTTGGACTTGGAGGGTTTCTGTTCTAGGGGTGGACTAGAAATTTGACTAGGAAGTCCAGAGGCAGTAGTCTCAACGCCAGTGTATATACTGTTTTGAAGCCAAACAAGGTATAATTTCTTACTCATCTGAGAAATGCGGCAGCCCCTTGGTACGTGTTTTTTCCGTCTTCAGAAAGAGATCTTGCTGTTTGTAGCTAATAAAGGTAACGGGAAAGAACTGTGCTACACCAGTGTCCATGTGTAAGAATTAGGTACGAACTGCCTTAAGGGGCAGGGTGGCTTACCTGTTTGGGTGCTGCTGACCACACCCGTATAAAATAACTTCCACAGCCACTTGGCATTTCCACTGCCAAAGGGGGACAGGGGTTCATTTCCTCAGCCTCCACTGGACGCAACTCAAGGAGGCCACATCCTGCACTGGTAACCTGGGGCTGGGGTGGTGGAGGCACCTGGTTAGGCGATAACTTCCCCAGGTGGCAGACATAGAAACCAGTGAGAAGTAGACTTTAGATCACAGGATTTTTATACTGGAACAACTGCTCTAGTCATCTGAAAATGAAGATAACCCAGCTTCCTTCCTCAGGCATCAACAGCAACATCAGACTTGGGACTCATGGGACTAGCCTTTCCTGCTGTGGTAGTTTCATACTGCCCCTGCCCCTCATCCTTTTTTTTTTTTGCCACGGTGAAATGGTTTTACATCTCATCTAGTTTGTGCCGCCGCCTATTAATTTAAATCCAGAGATACTTTCTGACTCAAATTGGAGACATCTGAAGCTGTTTCACCCCAGAATTTAACTCAGGAGATGCATTTAACAGAGGTTAAGATTAGTTTAACACTCTGTGGTTTATTTATAAAAACGTGGCTTACCTTTGCAAGCCTGATCATTCATCGTGGAGCACCCACACAAGAGGTCAAGTTGCAGTCGTCTTGGCGGCCTGAGTGCTGTGAGCCTCCGAGTAAGAGTCACCCTCATGTCCAATAAAGGCATCTTCTCCCTTGGGAACCGTTGAAGGAGGACGGTGGTTTTCAAGTGGAATCTCGGCATTAGAGGGCCCTCTTTCCCCTGTAATGTTTCCAGGAGCACACAGGTCAGCCAAGAGAGGAGGTGAAGGAAGGGCTGCCAGGGCTGAGCAGCCGGAGTTTCCATAAGGACACACCACAGAGTAAGGACAGCATCTCTCTAGGCTTGAGATGGCCAAGGCAGTGCACTGGTCACAGATGACCTTCCCCCAAGTGTACCGAACAATCCAGTTAAGATTATACCCCAGTACAGTCTCGACCAGACTCATTCCTTCAAAAATGAGCTTTAGATGAGGCCAGGCCAAGCTAGGTGCCTGCAAACAGCTGCTCTGAGCCCATACACTGTATCTGATGAAGTAATGGAAGGACCATAAACCAGAGGGACCACTTCTTGTAAGAGGATCATAACTTCTTAACCCAGGAAAGAGGAGAGGCCATAACCCTCCCTCCTCTAGGCATCCTGGCCTTTACAAAGGCAGGCACCACGGCCCATCCAAAACATGGAATGACATCCTTCCATCCTGTGAGGACAAGGACAAAGAGATGTCATTGCATTCCATTGTGAACTTCCAGAATTTTATCCATATGATAGATGACCTATTCAGAAAAAGATGCATGGCATGCAGCTAGAAAATGCAGATTCCAGGGAGGAATGTTTGCCCTCTGCCAGATAAGTTAGTCCCTTGCAATTCAGTTATTCCAAGTGTCGAGCCTATTAGGCTAAAAATTTGTTCGCTTCTCACTGAGCCAAGGTTATTTCAAAATGCTACTTAAGAAGATCCACCGTTGAGTTTTGTTCATTGCTGAAACAAGCACCTGAAACTATAAGTCCAAAAAGAAACAGTAAACAAGCTGTTCTGAGACTATGAGCAAATAAATCTCAATTTTCTAATTTAAGATACACCAACACCTGCTGCTCAGCTTCTATTTCAGTGTGTTTACCATCACCCACTGGCCTGGATTTGAAGACTTCTCTCCACCAAATTAGGGATTTGTGGGGAACGATGAACTTCTGGAGTTCAGCGTCTCAGGAGAAGTACAGACTAAGTGCTCCTAAGGCTTCAGCAGGGGCTGAGCTTTTACTGTCCATCTGAATTGCAGCTAATACCCACCCTGGGCTCTTCAGGCAAGCACAGGAGAAGGGTATTTAGAATATCCACAAGGCTTTGATTTACATGCTCTGACACTCAAAACCAGAAAACGTAGAAAGGCAACTTTTTTTTCACAGCTAGCCAAACTTTCTGCCTTAAGCACAGAGGGGCAAGACTGTTTACCTCCTTTGCTGTAAGTTTCAGGTCTTGTTGATTGACTTCTGGATCCTGAGCACCTGAAGGCATGTGTTAAACACTGCAGAGTCAAAAGATAAAAAACCCACAGGACTCAGCCAAGAAGTTACGTAGTTTCCTAAAAACATACCTGCCCACAAGCCATGGGAATGAATCCGCAGTTGGTCTCAACTAAACCAAAAAACCACCCTGATTAGAGCTGGACCTAAAAGAAAAGAGATTTCAGATCATTAATGTCCCAAGAACCTTTTAGCATAAGCTAATGTCTCAGGTTTCTCAGTTGTGGTATTAGAAGAGGTAAGAAAAAAACACTGTCATCAGAGCTAGGTTCAGATTCTGATGTGGTGACTTTTTTTTTTTGGCTGCCCCACATGGCTTATGGGATCTCAGTTCCCTGACCAGGGATTGAACCAGTGCCCTCAGCAGTGAGAGCGTAGAGTCCTAACCACTGGACCGCCAGGGAATTCCCTATGGTGACTTTTTAACTGTGAGATTTTCGACAAGTTCTTTAACTTCTCAGAGATCAAGTTCCCCATCTGTGATGTGAGGCAATATCTATTTCAGAATGCTGGAGGTAACCATAAAGCACCTGGCACAATACCTGGTCACAGTATGTGGCAAATATGTAGTTAAATTTACTGGTACATTAGCAGCCAAGGTAGACAGGTACAACATCTTTGAAGGTGCTCCTTTCTCTCATGAAGAATGTACTAGACCAGGCCTGGACACCCATTCATGCTGCACCGAAGTGAATTAGGAACTGGCCAGGACAAATGTAAACAAAAGCATTTTTTAAAACCTAATTTTATTCCTAAAGTTCAAACTAGCTAGTGGGTAGCACTGAAAATACACTTGCAATATATAAAAGTGTAAACTGATTACACGTTAATAAAGAATTTAACACACACACTTCTCTAATGAAGGAAGCTAGATGCAGCCCTCGCTATAAAAAGCTGTACCTGAACAAAAATGGACATGTTTAGTCTCAGGCCCTGGTAGTTGACTATAGAATGTCAGTTGTTCCCAATTACGTTTAAACGCAGAAATAGCAACAATGTGGAAAATTACATTCATCAAATAGTAGCATTTAAAATATACATGACTAATAAAATGAACATTCAGAAGTGCCCCTGTTCAGCGTGTACCATGTCGGCCATTTGCAGACAGTGACCTCATCCAAAGAGAGCAGAAGTTTCAAACATCTGAGTAGTTTAAGTTAAAAATAGGATGAAGGAGAAATAAGAGAACAAGATAAATGTCCTCCAAAGAGAACAGTAGCTGATGCCATAAGCAGTCTGACTTCGGCAATTAGTAATCAGAGATGTGTGAAGAAGCCCAGCAGAAACTGGGAAACTGAGCCAGTCCTCCAGCTGACAGGCATACAGCATGGACCAGTGTTGCTGCAACTTAGGATGAATCTTTCCTGTCCCCAGTTAGTCGTGAAAATAATTTTTAAAAATAGCTTCAGATTTTGAACAGGAAGTTTCCAGTCCCTTCTGTGCACTGAAACGTCTGGGATCGAGCCTGGGGGGTCCTCGGCTTCAGGACTTGAAGACGTGCACGGCGCGCACCACGTACTGCCGGCAGATGGGACACTCGCTCATGCGCTTGCCGCACTTGGTGCAGGTGACCATGTGCCCGCACTCGAGCAGGACGCAGTCGATGATGGCGTCCATGCAGATCCGGCACAGGCTGTCGTCTTCCTCATCCTGCAGCTGCAGCCGCTCGCCATCTGAAAGGCAACAGAGAGCTGGGGCTGCGGGCACAGCCTCTGAGTGACCCAGAGTGACCCCACTGTAAGAGAAACAGTCCCTGCTTCTTGGCACATCGGTTCCTTCCACTAGAAATGGCAATAATTACACCTCATAGGATTTTGTGAAGAATAAATGAGAAATACTTACTTAGCTTAGGACCAGGGATGAAGTGCCTAACACATGTTAGCTATTTAATTCTTTTTTCCCGCCCCCGCCCCTATTTAATTCTATTTTACATCTGCATATAATACAAGGTTTTTGTGATAACTTGCTTCTATAAATAAAAATGAAGAAGCCCTAGGCTGTCCTACACATGGGCCTCAGAGTCAGAACACAATTCGAATTTCCAGCCCAACTGTGTGGCCTTGGGAAAGTCACAGGCTCCAGAGCCTCATCCTAGTAGGAGGAGGAGCTTTATTTCTACACCAACGGGAAGGCTGTAGAGTCATACATCAAGTAGCCTGTAGTTGAGGGACGGCACCCCCTGAGCCTTGGAAGCATCTCAAAATTCATCTGTGTTTCTGGCTACGATGGTACTGTTGGGAGTCTGTCTAACTCAAAAGGCATGGGACATTCTGGTTCTGAATAAGAAAGGTTCAGAATGAGTTTAAAAAGTTCATTGCAGCCTGAGATTTGGCCATAGAGCTATGGACAGTGAGGCTTCCCTTTGTATAGGTCACATAAGGGATTAATGGGAATCATGAAGAAGGTTAGAAAGAACCAAGCAGGAATTCAAGCTTGAAAAGCGAATAGTCCCTGAATTTAAGGAAATAAACACTGTTGTGTCAAGAGAATCTTCTCATCTGGGGTCCTAGTTCATGGTCCATACCATTACTGGAAAGTGGGGAGAAAGGATCCATGAATAAGATAACAGATGAGCCTCTGTAGGCTCCAATGATTAAGATGCCTGTATCTGCTACTGTTGCATCATCTTTGAAGTAGGTGTAGGACTTCCCTGGTGGCACAGTGGTTAAGAATCCACCTGCCAATGCAGGGGACACGGGTTTGAGCCCTGGTCCAGGAAGATCCCACATGCCTCGGAGCAACTAAGCCCCTGTGCCGCAACTACTGAGCCTGTGCTCTAGAACCCACGAGCCACAACTACTGAAGCCCACGTACCTAGAGCCCGTGCTCCGCAACGAGAAGCCACCACGGTGAGAAGCCCGCACACCGCAACGAAGAGTAGCCCCCGCTCTCCACAACTAGAGAAAGCCCATGCACAGCAACAAAGACCCAACGCGGCCAAAAATAAATAAATATATTGAAAAAAGAAAAGAAATAGGTGTGCCAAAATACTATCTGCATATTCTGGGCATAAACCTGTTTATCAACAAATGCTGTATTATAACCAGGTTTTAAAGAAAAAAACTCAAGATGACACACGTTAATGATGGGAGGACTGTTTTCTAGATAAGAACATAATATTTGTCAGTCTGAACACCACTGAATTCTTTTTTCTTGCCTATAAATGCTCTGTGGCTTGGCCCTGTTACCAGCTGAGGATTTCTGCTCCATGCTCCATCAATAAATAGTTCAGAAGTTCTTAACCTTAGCTTTTCGTGACTTACAAAGAAACCTACTGATACTTGATGTTAAGAACTACTTAACATCCTGGCTCTAGGGAATTTTTTCCCCCCACTGTTTGATTATCTCAATTGTAGCTTTTAAATCCTCAGTACTGGCCTGCCAGACAGGTTAGTGAGAAAACAAGCCTTTCTTAGATACAAGGAATTTCATTAGAGTTCTAACAAATTATGACCAGAAAAACCAGACTGAACAAAAGATTATCTAACTCATCGGCAATGGTGATCTCAAAGCCAACATCACATAATGAACTTACTGCTTAACAGATCTATAAACAGGTTTATATAACTAATTCACACTCAATAAAAGGATACATAGGTTTCTCAAAAATAAAGTGGACTTAACTGACAGAAACAGGCCAGTTTTTAAAGGCCTAAAGAAAGCTACTACAGGGAAACAAAGGAAAAATAAACCTACATGACTTTTGATTTTCTTCATTCTCTTTGTATAACCGGTTTACTTTCTCTACTAGCTCCCATTTTTCACAACAGCCAGAATAGTTGACAAAATTCCGAGCCAGGATTTCCTTGAGCTGGCGCACGCTCATCCCTTCCACGTCTTCAAGGCTTGACAGGTCAGACAGAGAAGCTCTCACTCTCTTCTTAGCGAGGCCAGATGTCTGAAATCACAGAGTGTGTCCATTACCTCTGTTCCTGCAAATCCAGCAAGGAAAACAGCATGCTGCCTTCACCCTACAGTCATCACTGGCCCTGGAGATTCTCCCCAGACTTCTCACCAGTTCTTGAAGTGTTTTATGTATTGTGCTGCATTCAAACCAAAAGAAACGTCCTGTGCCAATCTAGCGACAGTCCACATGGGCATTTTCCCTGCCTACCAAGGTGACGTGTCAGGGAAACCAAATTTTATAGGCAGTCTCACCCGCTCCTCCAAGTTTTCTTCATCCTCGTCATCATCGTCGTCGTCGTCGTCATCTTCATCATCATCTGTGTTTGCTGAAGCTATTTCACTTCGCACCTACACACATAATACATATTAGGTCAGGAATCATTTTCCTAATGGTACCAACCCATATTTATCACTGGAGAAAACCCTTCCAATAGATCCTCCCCAAGAATGACTCTTAATACCTGGCATACTCCACACCTTCCTAGGATCCTGAGTGCTGCTGCCCCTCCCAAAGAGTTGGGCACCACATGATTCGATAAACAATTTACCTTCCATAGTTATCTCAAAAGTCAAATTCCTATGTGCGTGTGAATTTTTAAAATCTAACCATAGTATTAACTCCCCAAGAAGTTAAGAAGGTCCCATCACAGAATGTCAAAGCCAAAAGCGTATGGAATTGCACTGTGTCCTTAGCAAAGGACCTGCAGCTGGCTGGTTTAACTGGAGCCTCTAAGATACAGGTAGAAACTAAAGCTCTAAGATCAGCCCTAGTGTCAAGGGTATTTGATTTCAAAGATCTCAATCCTACTACCTCATGCTTAGACATTCTAATTCCAAACAATGCTTTCTAGACTAATTCACTGATGGTTGATGCTATTTCTAGTTTTCAGAAACTCCTCAACAATCAGATACTCTTTTCTTTAAGGAGAACAGAAAGCCTAGGACAATGCCCAATTTCAAGTATTCTACCCCACTAGTTCACAAACACTATATTGTATCATCCAAAGACCCACATCTCCCAAGTGGTGTCATATACCCAAAAGTGACACAAAAGTCAGATGTGTCTTACCTTTGCATCATAATTATGCCAGCTGCCATTTGGGAAAATAATAAAACTCCTAGCTTGGGCTTATCTAATTGATGACTCTTTAGAAAGCAACTAGACCACATTTCCCTCTGCTTCTAACCTCTTTCCTCAGAGGAGAAAATTAAATGTGGAAATGAATGTTCAAAACAATTCTTTCAGCATTTTAGAATCATTCATCTATACAAATTGAGTATTAATTACAAGACTTTGCATGTTATTCAATTAGTATGCCCAAGGACCTCACTGGGACAACATTCTGCACTGGCATTTCTTTGAAATGAGTAAATAACCATATCCTGTCACTAATTCAGATGGCTGTTTCCCAATATCTAAATTAGAACAATTTTACGGTAGCAAGGCAACTGGGCATTAGGTTAACTTATAGTTTCCATGGTCACTGACACACAAATAGTCCTGCAAATGTTTATATTCTACATTTGACAGTCATTATTTCGACAGCTAGTATTTAACTATATAAGATAGGGAAACTGAGGTAACTAAGGTCAAGAGACTGATGAGCTCTTTTTGGGCCCTTCAGGCAGCATCTGAGCTTGGAGCCTCACATCAGGAGAGCCTGCAAGTGCAGAGTTCAGCAGCACGTGGAACCCCGGCTCAGCAAGGAGTCTTCAGCCCTAAAGCCCCCTCCATATTGGCCGAAAGCAGACGACATGCCAGGCCCTCAGGGTAATTACACCCTCGTACCTGTGCCAGTACTCCAGATCCTAAGGTCCGGTCTCCACCCATAAGCTCTCCCTGAAAGGAAGACATGGTAGCAGATGGGGCTGTATAGTTTGAAAAAAATGAATGTGTAAAAAAGCTAGAAGTCTGGGACCTTGAGGAATTCAGACTGCTCGTGTCCAGGTTGTCCTCAGAGCCCAGCCCACGGTGACACAGTACCAGATCTACCAAGTCTTCTTTCTCTCGACAGGTATCGATCGGTATGTTTCTAAGAATGAGATACTGCCGTAGATCCTTCACTTTCAGTCTCATTAACTGAGGGCGCTGAAAGGCTGTCTCTTGTAATAAGTGACAAGTGGAACATCTACGGAGATTTTCTTGTAAGATCGAACAAACGGAGCAAAAGTCTTTCTTGCAGTCACAACATACATGCTGAAGAAACAGATAGGAAAGAAGCATTTAATGAGAGCCAGATACAAGCCATTGTGAAAGCACTAGTTTTCCTTTTGCCTTCTCTTAAAATTAAATTTTAATTCTTATGAAGTCCCCCATGGCACCAGACCCATGGGCGTTTTCGTGTTCTAAAAGTGGTGAAAATCAAAACAGTCACTGCTGAGGCAGTTTGGATTCACAGAAGTTCAAATACAGACCTTTAAGAAAAACATACTCTTGCCTTAATGAATTAAAACCTTTCCACCCCTTCAGGCAAACGTAATTAGCAAAACAGAGCTGACTTGAACCACATGGAGCAGAAAGCATGACCACAAACTCTTTTCCTGTTCTTTGCCTATGTGAAAATTTCCCTATTTAAAGAGAAGGGGGACTGCAGGCTTCCCTAGTGGCGCAGTGGTTAACAATCGGCCTGCCAGTGCAGGGGACATGGGTTTGAGCCCTGGTCCGGGAGGATCCCACATGACATGAAGCAACTAAGCCCGTGTGCCACAACTACTGAGCCTGCGCTCTAGAGCCCACGAGCCACAGCTACTGAAGCCTGCACACCTAGAACCTGTGCTCTGCAACAAGAGAAGCCACTGCAATGAGAAGCCCGCGCACCACAACAACAGCGGCCCCCACTCGCCACAAGTAGAGAAAGTCCACGCGCAGCAATGAAGACCCAATGCCACCAAAAATTAAAAAAAAAAAAAAAAGAGAGAAGGGGGAAAAGCCTAACACAGAGAGGGAAAGAGAAAGGAAACTGATCTCTCAAGGTCAATCCAAGCAAACAGAGGACCCCACTTACACAGTAATCTGTACCCTAGAGCCTTAATCACAATCAAAGCCATTCCACAAGCAAAACGTAAAAGAAGACATGATGATGTGGTCATTTCTGCTTGGGGCATTGTTCCCACAAGCTAACACCTTGTTAAGTATTTCAAAGGACTGGATTGACAAGCCTGGGAGATGGCCCAGCAATATGATGGTTCTCAGAAAGAACAACTTTCTGTCCTAAAGAAAATAACGGTTTTAGCTGTTATTTTGCATGTTGAATCTTTAAACAGTAGCTAATGTTAAAATACTCATTTCTTCACTTGAGTTAATGTGGGTGGGGATACATTTTTTGAAACTTGAGATCAAAGTTATAGTATATCTTCTCTGAACAAAATTGCAGACTAATTAAATCTCTTGCTTCAGAACATAAGAATCAAAGTGTATGAACAGGTCAGAGTCCAGGAGAAAGAATGGCTGAGCAACATGAGAAGTAACAATGTCTAGTCAGAAAACCTGAGCAGTGATAGAGTCTCTGCAACTCAGCACTTTTCTAAATGGGAAATGGTTATTAGGACTTTTTGATATTTGTATAAGAAGAAATGAATATTCATTAGTATTCAAAATAACATACAATCAAGAATTCTGATACATGTGTTTTTTTGTGTGTAACATTTCATCCAACTCACCTTCTTTCTAAAGACTGAAAATGAAAGTCCACAGGCTTTGCAAACTATATTAGGCCCTTCTGTAGGTGCTGGTGGGTAAGTGGTAAAATCAGAGCTCGGTGTAAATCTGAATGGACCAGTGCCTCCTGCAAATCCTGACTGTTGGCCCCTGACAGCTCCAGTCCCCATGACTTCATTCAGCAGCCCACAGCACGAAGCCCACATAGACGTGGCACCCGCCTGGAAAGGAACGAAAATAGGCACCAGTTTAAAGCTGATTGGAACCTGGGCTCTCTGGGATTCTCGGGGAATGCCATTCTGGAGAGGCACGTTTGCCCTAAATAATTTCGAAATTATTCTTTTAAGCATCAAAATTTTAAGCTATTGGGAAGTGGATAATATTCTGGTATTTACAAAGAATATTTGGCTTTGGGGATACTCATGATATATTGTTAACAAAGGAGAAGATACAATATGAACCCAATTTCGTAAAACAACAACAAAAAACACATATGCTTAGAGATACACGTGCATGCACACAGAAGAAAAATGACTAGATGGAAGTAAGTGCTGTGCAATATTTGGGATATGCTTACACCAAAAAAAGCTGTTCACTGTTTATCTGAAATTCAAATTTAACTGAGTGTCTTGTATTCTATCTGGCAACCTAAGACTGGTGACTACAGCACCGTTCTATAGGCTGAGGCAGATTTTCCCAGCTATCATTTAGCAGAAAGAATATAAATTCTAATTACTTAATTTCATTAAACTTCTGTCCTCTCATTTGTATCTGGGCATAATAAACTATGGCATGTGAAAACTTTTTTAATTTTTTAAAAATGACTGGGAAAACATCAAAATGCCAATTGAAGTGCTCTCTAGGTTTTCATGTATATCTCGTATAATTTGTTTTCCCCTGCTTTCCAAACCTTTATAAGGAATATATTAATTTAACATTAAGGAAAATATTTTAAAAAAGCAAACTGAGAATACTGAACAGAATTTCTGATGACTTGATAATCATAATGACGTTTTGAGGTGTAAGAGCTATTTGCCACTCCACTAAGTGGCTTGAAACTAATAGGCTGCCTTTTATGTTTTTTCCTCTCATCTCTTCCCTTTCTGTGAATCACCACTGCTATCACTATATCTACCTCTAGCAACCTGTCTCTCCTTTTTTACTGCATTCAGAAACCTGATAACCAAGCTTGTTAGAAGTGTATATAAAAATACATTTTCAGTGAGGGCTCAAGGCATTTTCCTATGCTTAAAATATAAAGCTACACTGTTTGGAACCAATGAGCTTTTGCCCCTTGTCCTACTACTTATGCATATTCTAGACTCTAGATAATGTGATAAGTAATAGAAGTCCAGGTAGGTGAGGTCTTATTAGTTAAAAGGGCATAACAAAGGCACTGTTCCATTTATTTTATTATCTAATTCTGTCAAACATTTACTGCTTGTCCAATGAGCTCTTAAAAAAATTTTTTTTTAAACAACCTTAAAAAGCTATTTGGAAGGACTTCCCTGGCGGTCCAGTGGTTGAGACTTCCCCTTCCAGTGTCGGGGGTGCGGGTTAGATTCATGGCTGGGGAGCTGGGATCCCACATGCTTTGTGGCCAAGGGACCAAGGCATGAAGCAGGGGCAATGTTGTAGCAAATTCAGTACAGACTTTGGCGATGGTCCACATCAAAAAAAATAGTAATAATGGGACTTCCCCGGCGGCGCAGTGGCTAAGAATCCGCCTGCCAATGCAGGGGACACGGGTTCGAGCCGTGGTTCAGGAAGATACCACATTCCGCGGAGCAACTAAGCCTGTGCGCCACAACTACTGAGCCTGGGCCCTAGAGCCCGTGCGCCACAACTACTGAGCCTGCGCTCTAGAGCTGGCGCGCCACAACTACTGAAGCCCGCGCGCCTAGAGCCCATGCTCCACAACAAGAGAAGCCACGGCAATGAGAAGCCCACGTACCGCAACAGAGTAGCCCCCGCTCGCCGCAACTAGAGAGAGCCCGCGCACAGAAATGAAGACCCAACGCAGCCAAAAATAAATAAATAAATAAAAGAAAAAGAAAAAGAAAAAAAAGAATCTGCCTGCCAATGCAGGGGACACGGGTTCGAGCCCTGGTCCGGGAAGATCTCGCGTGCCGCGGAGCAACTAAGCCCGTGTGCCACAACTACGGAGCCTGCGCTCTAGAGCCCGCGAGCCACAACTACTGAAGCCTGTGCACTTACAGCCCGTGCTCTACAACAAGAGAAGCCACCACAATGAGAAGCCTGCGCACCTCAACGAAGAGTAGCCTCTGCTCACCACAACTAGAGAAAGACCACGTGCAGCAACGGAGACCCAACACACCCGGAAAAAAAAAAAAAGAAAGAAAGAAAGACAGTGGTTGGACTCACCGGGAGAGCCTTAAAAAATACTGGTGCCTGAGTCCCAGCCCCAAGATTCTGATTTAACAGGTCTGGGGTACAACCTGGGCCTCAGAATTTTTTTTAATTCCCTATGTGATGTGAATGTACAGTCAAGGTTAAAAGGTTAACACCTGCTCGGTCAAGGGGATTTCTCCTTTCTGCCTACATCATTTCAGCTGGAGAATCACTCAGATTCCCAAATGGAAGGGGCTGTGGTTACTTCTGAAGCCTGTGCCTCTAGAGTTCTAGGACCAACATCTCTGCCACGTGCTCCTCACTACCTGTGTAGGTACCGCCCCTTCACACCCCCATCCCCAAGTAGTGGGATTTGCCTCTAGTGTTTCCTTTCCCCCTCTGGTTTCCCCTAATCCTTTCAGAAAGGATTAGCTCAGAAGGCCTCAGCTGAGTTTTTAACAATTTAATCTGATTCTTAAATCAGTTCCTTTCCTTTTTAAAAAAAAAATTTTTTTTTTTTTAAATGTTTTTGGCTGCACCACACGCGCATGTTTTAGTTCCCCGACCAGGGATCGAACCTTCCTGCAGTGGAAGCTCAGAGTCTTAACCATTAGACCGCCAGGGAAGTCGCCAATCAGTTCCTTTCCTTTACCACATATCAGCCTGGAAGTTAAGCTGAAATTTGGTGCCCTCCTTCATTTTACTTGCTCTTTGCTTTTGGCCCAGATTTCTTACTTCCTAACTTATTCCTCTACATATTTTCTTGGGTGAACTCTCCAATACTGGGAGAAAGACAGTGATTTCTGGGTCTGTCAAAAAGCCATTTGGCAAACTATTTTTGTCCTTCTTCACCCCAAGTTGAAGAATCCACCCAGAAGATGAATCTTCCAAACTTAGGGTCCATCTCCCCACCTCCAGTTAGTATGTTTCATCTTCTTGTACTTTCCCTTAAAGTCCTAATTGCCTGAATTTCTTCTGCGTTTCCCCTCAGGGCACAGGGATCCCTATTTAAGGACTATTACCTTGCCCTAATAATGCTTGGAGTGTCCTATACTGACCTTTCTCCTCTCAAATCTGTCCAAATTTCTGTTAATACTTGATATAACAGTCCCATTTTTCAAGTGACAGAATCTACAAAAGCAATTAGGGAACAATTTAAGAGAGCGTTTTCCCAACAGTTTATTGAACGTGTGCTCTTGGGAAAGGGGCGGGGAGGCGAACATGAATTTATTCTCTGAGCTCTTGACTCTCTGTCTTTGTTATATTTCCTTAGAGCCCAGTTACCGTACCTGGTAGGGTCATAAACAAAAAGCTTCCCCTTTTTGCACCCTCCCCTTAAAAGCTTTAGAGACCCAAGTTCATGTACTCTCTACTTCCGTCGTCCCTATCCTCTAAGATCTTCCGCCAGTTTAATCAGCCTGCATTCCGTTATTTTTCTTTTATTCACACTCTGCTTACCTTTTGATAGTAAGATTGAAGCGTATTTTCCGAACTACTACCTTTCCACGAATAAAGCCAAAGTCTGGATCTCTGCTATGATCTGGGCTTATGTGACTAACAATTCTAAACCCTACTTGGGACCATGGTTGACAGCAGGACTCTACAGACTAAACCACATGAATCCAAGAGGTGAGAAGGATGGTTACATTTCCTCTCTTGACCATGAATATGGACCATCAAAAACAACATAGAGAATAACCGAATAAGGCAACCATCTACTTATGTCTGATACAAAACTCCTAGTTTAGAGAATTTAGCTGTGTTTCTAGTTGACTTTCTAGCCATCAATGACTACTGAAAATAAATGACTTTTTCTTGATAAACCTAATCCCTTTCCTAAACATCCTGTTAGACTAAAATTGCTCCTGAGTAGATTAGCCATGGAACCATGGCCTGCCAGGCATCAATTAAGAACCAGATCTCATATTAAAAACTTACATGGCCCACAGTAAGAAATTAAATTGTAAAGCCTCCTGTTTGGACTGCCCCAGACACCTAGATCTCTTCATGTTATTCTAGTATCCAATGCCAGTTCTCATGTTTTCAAAGACAGTGCACCAAGATTTTAGGGAGCCAGTAACACTACATTTTTTTCTCACTCCCATTTTGAAACTGAGTAAAGAAATAAGACAAACAGAAATTTAAATATTTGCTTTTTTACTGGTAACACCAATTGGAGAACATGACTTTAGCTCTGCAGCCAACTGGTCTTGATAACATGCCAGCCAGCCACCAGCACAGCTGACCAACAGCAGCTTACCATCTAGTTGACCAGAGTCCCTTCCCTACCCACAGGAAGATAAATCTGAGAAGGTCTCAGAAAAGTACTGAAGCAAGCATGTTCAGCTCCTTTGCTAAAATCACCAACATAAAAGTTCGTCTTGTTCCTTCCTAAAGAATGAATTAGAAATTCCCTCCCCTCTGTAGGAGTACAGAGGAGGGGAGGAGACTGTGATCCACAACTGTAAACACTTTGCAGGAGAGTGGGACTGACAGTTTCCAGTGCTGTGACACTTATTTCCACAATAGCACCACCACCAATTTTTTAAGCACTCTCTTGGGTTCCTCAGTCAGATTCACACAATACAGGCCCATTCTGAATCATCATTTCAGTCAACAAAAGCAAGAGGGAATGTGTTCTTTCTTTGCAAGAGCAGTAGCCCAGCCTTCTTTTTGGCAGAGTGCCAGTTTTCAAATGGCTCAAGGTTCAGCTGTCTTTGATTGTGCGTGTGCGTGTCTGTGTGAGATCTAATGTGCTTTCTAGAATATCTGGGGGTTGGGGCGGGGAGACGTCCAAAATGCTCAACTTACAGAATTAACAAGTTTACTACAAACTTTGAATCCTATTCTAAACTACATCAGGATGTGATCCCTTTTAATTATTCCACCAAATGTAATAGTAGCCAGGCAAACTAGAATGAAGACCAAGAAAAGCTGTAGTGATTTCCATGAAGATTAAATGACAGCCAGAGGGAGAGAGAGAGAGAGAGAGAGAGAGAGAGAGAGAGAGAGAGAGAAGGGGGAGTGGGGAAGTTGATGGGTTTGAAAACAGCAAAAAACTAAATGATCATAGTCTAAATCATTTGCTTTTGATTAAACTAGGTAAACAGCAGTAATCATAATGCCACCTCCTAAGAGTTGCTTGCCTCAACTCTAAATTAAATATGGTAATATTTTACACAGTTATTTTAAGGATAAACCTAGAAGTTTCAATTTCAAGAACATTAATTTTCTTGGATGCTGTAAGAAGCTACAAGGACCAGGCAGGGATTCAGTTCTTCCACCAGTGGAAGCTTCTTCAGAGAACTCAATCACCACAAGCTTTGTCTTTAAACTCTGAACAACCTTCAGTTTGCTAAAACTCAATGTCCTTATGTTAAACAATATGAAAAGATGTTTCAAATCTCAGTACCAGTGATATAAGAGAGTAAGTTTTACAGTTTAAATTTCAATTAGGTTAAACTTCCCTACAGAAATTAAAGTAAACCAGAAGAAACCATTAAGATAATAAGCAAAAATCTTTACTCTATTTAGAGCCACTGGAGGAACAGTTCCTTAAAAAGGGAAAGAATTTCTTACTGAAACTGCTGCTTCAACTGAAATACAATACACCAGGAACTCTGCGATCTTAATGATTAAATATCAGGCTATATACCACAAAGGAGGAAATTCTACATCCTAAGTTCTTTCTCTCATACCATTTGGACATTAAGCAGGATGCAAAAACAAATGCTGATCTTAAAAATGTAATATTTTTAGGTAAGACATTTGGCCAAATTGATTGATTTTTACAAATAATGTGTTCTGGAGATCATAAATGTAACCTTCTTCATGTTTGGGTTTTGTTTTCTTTTCTTAAAACAGTATACTTGGTACTTCCCTGGTGTCGCAGTGGTTAAGAATCCGCCTGCCAATGCAAGGGACACGGGTTCGATCCACGGTCTGGGAAGATCCCACATACCGCGGAACAACTAAGCCCGCAGGTCACAACTACTGAGCCCATGTGCCACAACTACTGAAGCTCGCGCGCCGCAGCAAAGAGCCCCTGCTCGCCGCAACTAGAGAAAGCCTGAGCACAGCAACAAAGACCCAACGCAGCCAAAAATAAGTAAATAAAATTAAAAAACAAAACAGTATACTTGACCCTTAGCACCACTCCCCCACCTTTCAGAGAAAAGAGAAAAAAAAAAAGGAAAAGGAAATTACATTAAACAGATTACTTTCATCTTGATGTCTTGTTTTGAGCTTGGAAGAATGAACATGATTAGTACAATTAAGGGTGAGATCAATATAAATATGGGAAAACAGGAAGGAGATTAAATCAAATTAGCATAAGATACTAATTTGGATTTTTTTTAATCCCTTATAGGAAGTTAATTAGATGCTACTCTAAGGTAAAATGGTTACTTGAATCTTTGAGACAAACCTATTTCAAAACAACAGTTTCTAAACAATAACAAAAAAAGACAAAAAAATTAAAGGAAGAAAGTAAATACCCATTCTACACATATACTAAAATCAGCTCCTGGTCCTGGGTTTGTGCGAAGATGTACTTATCTGATTGCTTGGCTTTTAAATTAATTTTAATTCCACTGAAATTTTAATTTAATACTTGCTTAGATGAACATTCACATGTTAGAATTCCATGACATCAGGAATTAATGCCCCTGCCCAGAATCTATAGATACCGCAAAATTAGACAATTTCAATATGAAACAAAGTTAATAGCCCCAATCCTAAATTTTGTGAATCCAGTTTTCACGAAAACTTAAATGAAAAGCAGTATCTTCATAACTGTCATCTTGTTCAGACTGATGTTTATTTAGGTCTGCATTTTGTTTCATAAAATATACCTTTTTATATTTTCAAATCCCATCCAACTTTGTTTCTAAAATTTCAACTCAGAAAGCAGTATCCTCCACCTAAATTCAAAAACACTTCTGAAAAAATTTCAACACTGTACTTGCCCTTAATTCTCTCCTTCTAAACCTTGTTTCTTGATAGGTCACAAATTTAATATTTACTAATAAAGTTACTGACATTCTTTGAGGCATTATGTATAAAGATCCCTTATTGGTTTTTGGATCTTAACACACAGCGGGATGATGGTTTTCAGGAAAGAAAGCTAGTTTTAGATATTTTAATAGGTATTCTAAGTTGAAATATTTTATAGCTGAACTGGGAAGTTAAAAAATAAGCTCTTTGAATATCCTCATACTTTAACACCCAGTTCGGAAGTTACCTATTCCAAAAATCTTCCTTGCTTCCTAGAGCCAGAAAAAATCCTTTCTTGCTCCTGAGGGTTTTGCATTTTTTTGATACCTTACATCAAATTCTGCCTCATAATGTGGTTTCTTGAGAATGTCTCTTCTCTTTTGGTTGGCAAACTCCTAAAGGGTGGGATTATATTTTGAATTACTTCTACGCATGATATATTCCTCTTAGCTAACACATAGGAAATGCTCAACAAAATATCTTCTTGGGGCTTTGTGAAGGTAGAGGTTTAGCTAGCAGTTCACTCTGTTATTTTTCTTACCCACGCCAATCACACCTCTTCACTGAGATTAATGAAATCAACGATGTCTGAAAGAGTATCACCTTATGACTCACCCCACTTGGTTTGAATCAATACGTGAATTGATTGTTGTACCCAGAGCTCTTTAGAACTCTCAGCGATCAAGTTGAGAGAATCAGCTCCCAAAAGTAGGCCAGAACCTCCCCCCTCCCCCCTATTCCTTAAACTTCTCACTCAGTGATGCTCCCACGCTCTCACACCCACCGTGAAGACTCAAGCTGTCAAATTACTTGCTGCGTACCTAGCGGCGATGGAGACACAACGGGTTTGCTAAGAGCTCTAGGTCACGGCCCCTGTGTTAAGCCTGCAAACAGATCCTTCAGGGTGGGATCCCCGCCCCGAAACATTTCTAACCAGTTAGCCGGGCCCCAGCCTCACGACTCCCCGCACAACCCCTTTTCCCTTCGTCCTGCAGTTTCCGTCCTGCGACAGTCCCGTGGTGCTCCCAACATTTGGGTTAGTTCAAGGACTCGGGGCGGGAGAGCGCACGCTGTGGGCAAAGGCACGGAGGGTGAGGCGAGCACCAGGGGGTCTGCCTCCGGCCCCCGAGGACACGGACAGGGCCCAGCGCGGAGAGGGGCCCACCAGGCGTGAGTGCAGGGCGGGCCCGGGCTCTCCCCCGGCCTCGGGCTCGCTGACGGAGGCGCTGTGGGAGTTGGAAACGTCCGGGAGCCCACGACATCCGCCCTGCGGGTCAGGGCCCCAGAAGCCGGCGGGGGACCCCCCTCCGCGGAGCTCTCCGAGGTGCCGGCAGGGTAACCCCTGAGGCGAAAGGAAGGCACTTCGAGCGCACTGGCCGGATAGGAGAGGAGAGGAGGGACTGCCCGGCCCCACCGGCCCCTCACCTTCATGGCCGCGACCGCCGCTTCTGGGTCGGCTCTGCCGAGGAATTCAGCACCATAGCAGGACCTACCACAACCACCTTCCTTCCTTCTGGGCGGCGATACTGAGGCTCCCGAGGCGACCCAGCGTCCAGACGTAAGGGGCGTGGTCACGCCCGCCGCGCGCCCCCGGGAAGAGCGCCGAGCGGCGGCCGACTCGGCCAATCCGGAGCTGACACTCGGGGGGCCGGTCACCAAAGCCAATGAAGTGGCGGGAATGGGGCGGGGCCTCCGTCGCAGCCTGGAAGGCCGAGAAAGAATCCATTCCGCCCCAAGCAGAGATGGGCGGGTCTGGGCGTGGCGGGAGTCACCGAGCGGTTTTCTCCGCGGTTTTCTCCGCTGGATCGCTGAACTTGGAGTCAGCGTACCCTGCAGGAAACTGCAGCAGAGATCTGGGTTCAGGGCTGGGTGGTCAAGTTCCCCTGGAGATGAGGGCGGGAAGGGGCATGGTAAATTTGAAAACGCCGGTTGGTTGGAACTTTTTTGTTATAGCGGTCAAAGCAGGGCCTCGGATTTCCTCCCCAGACATTCACGCCTCTCACAGTCCGTAATGACCTCAGGTCTCCTCTCTGGAGGGTCCGGTAAGCAGTGGCAGCTGCGCACGCAAGGACGCGGCTTTAAAAAACGTTTTATTGAAAACACTTGAAGAACCAACGGTTCTCAAATCCCAGCTGCTCTTTTAGAGCGACATAACAAAATAACCAAATCCTAGCACGGTGAGAGAATTAGGGTGAGCCCTTGGAGTTGACTTTATTTGGACAGAGAAAATTAGTTTGTAAATTAAAGTGCCGATTTCTTCAGGCTGACCTGATGACACTCCGTTGGTTTTCCGATACTTCTTCCTCTCCTCTCTTAACTCAACCAGTACTTAAATAAATATTTAAGTAGAGAAAGAGATATGAAGATGTCAATTCACGTCTCATGAGAACCTGACTGTTCTATTCCTTTTGAATAGATTTGCTTATATGTACTATGTCAGTTTAAAACACAAAGCCACCCCACTTCCTTAGACTGCAATAATACTTGGGGTTTTTTGTTTATTTATTTTTATTTCTTTATTTTTTCTGCTGCGTTGGGTCTTTGTTGCTGTGCACGGGCTTTCTCTAGTTGCGGTGAGCGGGGGCTACTCTTCCTCGCGGTGCGTGGGCTTCTCATTGCGGTGGCTTCTCTTATTTCGGAGCACGGGCTCTAGGTGCACGGCCTTCAGTAGTTGGAGCACGCGGGCTTGGTAGTTGCAGTGTGCTGGCTTAGTTGCTCCAGAGCATGCGGGATCTTCCTGGACCAGGGCTCGAACCTGTGTCCCCTGTACTGGCAGGCAGATTCTTACCCACCGCGCCACCAGGGAAGCCCAATACTTGTTTTTTAGCTTACTTATTTTTCTTGCTTCAAGCATTGCTCAGATAATATAATTTAACATCTATAGTCCTGGATTTTCTTCTTTGGAAAAATGCAAAGAAAGCCTTTCATTCACCATGTGGGAGCAGCAGCTGAGCCATAATGGAAGAAAAAGTACTAATTCTTCTAATGATCCAGGCACAAAGAAACTCAATAAACACTTGGTGGTGGTACAAAGTCATATTTCTCCCTCATTAGAAAGGAAGCTGGCAGGTCTACCTGAAGAGTTAACGATTAAGGACATGAAAAGATGCTCAACATCATTAGTCATCAGGGAAATGCAAATTAAAACCATGAAATACGACTTCACATCCACTAGGATGGCTAAAATAAAAAAAATAATAAATGCTGTTAAGGATGTGGAGAAATTGGAACCTTAATTACATTGCTGGTGGAACGCTAAAACGGTGGATCTGCTTTGGAAAGCAGTCTGGCAGTTCCTCAAAATATTAAACATAGAATTACCATATGACCCCACAATTCTACTCCTAGGTGTAAAAACCTAAGAGAAATGAAGATGTATGTCCATCAAAAAGCCTTATACATAAACGTTCATAGTGGCATAATCACAATAGTCAAAAAGTGGAAACAACCCAAGTGTCCATTATTTGATGAATAGATAAATAAAATATGGTCTATCCATACAATGGAAAATTATTTAGCCAAAATAGGAATGAAGTACTAA
The DNA here is from genome assembly GCF_003676395.1 of Aethalodelphis obliquidens. Classification (NCBI taxonomy): domain Eukaryota; kingdom Metazoa; phylum Chordata; class Mammalia; order Artiodactyla; family Delphinidae; genus Aethalodelphis; species Aethalodelphis obliquidens. The sequence continues at coordinate 16,392,510 of NW_020837972.1, read as the reverse complement.
TATCTGTTATAATGTGAATGAACCTTGAAAGCATGATGCTAAGTGAAAGAAGCCAGTTACAAAGACCACATATTGTATGATTCCATGCATATGAAATGTCCAGAAGAGGCAAATCCAGAGAGACAGAAAGTAGAGTAGTAGTTGCTTAGGGTTGAGGGGGTTAGGGGGAAATGCTAATGGGCCCAGGGGTTTCTTTTGGGGGGCAATGAAAATGTTCTAAAACTTATTGTGGTGATGGTTGCCCAACTCTGTAAATACACTAAAAACTATTGAATTGTACAATTTAAATGAGTGAACTGTATGTGAATTATATCTCAATAAAGCTATAATCATAATAAAGATATTGAAAATCAGCACCAAAAAAAAAAAGTTAATGCAGCTGGAGAGTGACCAGAGAAAAGCAATAAAAACAAAACAAAACAAAAAACCAGGAGTAGGGAGAGGTTGTATTGAAGACCATTTTAAAACTGCAATTCTTGAGGAAGACTTGTCTTATTCTGTGCCTAACTTAAAGCAAAGCTCCCAATAAATGTTTGAGTGAATTCTTTCTTCTGGAAGACTGAGAAGGAATATAATATTGAAAAAAATAAGGGAGAAAAAATTTTCAAATAAGGAAGTAAATAGGGTACACATGAGTTCACAATTGCTAAATACTTGAAATTGGAATGTCCTGAAGCTTGAGAGGCATTTTTCTGCTTAAACACCATAGTTTTTCAGTAAAAGAGACACATTATGTGATCAAAATTTTTTCTTTGTTTCAAACTTTATATAATGACACCTCTCTTTCAACTGTGTACTAACTGTACCAATTGGGGTTCAAGAAAATGTAGTCTGTTGCTAACATAATCATCAACAGCCTAATACTTTGTATTTCAGAGTAAAAGTATTCCCAAGATGTGGGATAATTTATTGCATCTAAACTACTTGCTTAATATGTAATGGGGCTGATCTCTGAGTTTGTCTTTTTTTTTTTTTTTTTTTTTTTGAGTTTGTCTTTTTTAATCCCTCAAAAAAAATTCTTTCATTGAATTCACAATGCACTCTTCTATTTATTTATTTTTTTAAGGCCACTGCAGTAGTGGTTGGAATAAGAGGCTGAAAGGATTTTTTTTTTTTGGCTGCATTGGGTCTTTGTTGCTGCATGCAGGCTTTCCCTAGCTGAAGCAAGCGGGGGCTACTCTGTTGTGGTGCACGTGCTGCTCATTGTGATGGCTTCTCTTGTTGCGGAGCACGGGCTCTAGGAGCACAGGCTTAGTAGTTGTGGCTCATGGGCTCTAGAGCGCAGGCTCAGTAGTTGTGGTGCACAGGCTTAGTAGTTGTGGCTCATGGGCTCTAGAGCACAGGCTCAGTAGTTGTGGTGCACAGGCTTAGTTGCTCCACGGCATGTGGGATCTTCCCGGACCAGGGCTCAAACCCATGTCCTCTGCATTGGCAGGCAGATTCTTAACCACTGGGCCACCATGGAAGTCCCATAATGCACTCTTAAGTCAAATAATTTCAAAAACCCTTTCTCAAATTCAAGAAGCAGCAAAAGTTTTATTAAAAATTTTAAAAGTTACTGAATAAATGATTTCTTTCAACATTATGTGTACTCTTTAGACAATAGGGTAGAAGAATAACAATTTTTATTCTAGCAAAAGATTGTCTCAAAGGTAGTAAATCATGAAGGACCATATGAGCCTTTTGCAGAGTTGGTTAGCAACTTGCTGTACTAAGCCATTTCTTATTTTGGAAAATTTCAAACATATATGAAGTAAACAGAATAGTGTAATGAACTCCCATATATCCATCACCCAGTTTTAACAATTTTCTGCATTCTGCCCTTCTTGTCTCACTTCCAGCACTTGCATCTCTCCACCACCTCCCCACCCCCACCCCTCATCTGAGTTAGCTGCATTATTAGATTAGTGCCTGACTCTGGTTGCCTAGATATGAGCCAAACAAAAGTAACTGAGCCTTGTGTCTGGTTTGCTATGTTGTTTATTCTTGGTCATCTTCACAAATACAGTATAACCATTTCACCCAGTCAAGGTAATCCACCTTCTTTGTGGCCACTGCTTAAATTTCACGACTTAAAAGACCAAAGGGACTCTCCATCCTCTTTTTTTTTTTTGCGGTACGCGGGCCTCTCACTGTTGCGGCCTCTCCCGTTGCAGAGCACAGGCTCCGGACGCGCAGGCTCAGCGGCTATGGCTCACGGGCCCAGCCGCTCCGCGGCATGTGGGATCCTCCCAGACCGGGGCACGAACCCGTGTCCCCTGCATCGGCAGGCGAACTTTCAACCACTGCGCCACCAGGGAAGCCCTCTCCATCCTCTTTTAATCTGAGTTTGCAAACACCAAAGTTGTAGATAGGTCATAAAATCTGCTCACCTTTAGAATGAAAAAGCATCTCTTCACTGGAATGCTTAATCCAGGTCTTACCTGAATCCTGATTGCCTGATCGACTTCTGCTACAGTAACAATGGTTTCAACAATACTGCACTTTAGCAAACTACCTCTGCAGCTGGATAACAGGTGGTTCCACAAAATCATTTTGTTCCGGACTCAGAATCTTTTTGGAATTCTCTCGGTGAATTACTTTGCTGACTTCAACATGTAACCCTCTTCTGCCTTAAATTTCTCCATCTGTAAAAAAGGAGATAATGATTACTAACTGGGCAGCTTTTGTCTTCCACTCTGCTGAATGGTTGAAGAATCCTGATATAGAAAGTGAGACAGGAACAGAACTTTAAACTGGTTTCCAGAGAGTAAAATAACGCAGGGCCATTTCATATTTCTTTTAACTAAGCTGGAGCACGTTACAGGCTCCCCACCCCCGCCCAGCCTGGCCCCCCATGCTCCTCCTTAGTAGGCAGAAAGGAGACAGGATTTTCTTTTCATGGCTTGGGAAACTGAGTCACAGAAGTGAACCCTCTTGCCTGAGGCTCATGAGGCAGTGATGAAAGTTAGAATAGTTGCCAAGTCTCCTATCCCCAGCCCAGAACTATGCTCACCTGTATTGCTATTCTTCTAGTAAAGAGACAGACCTGGCAAAGCAAGTTAATTCTTTATTAATTCTTGTACATTAGATTTGCGTTCACATAGAACCTCTTTATAAACATCATACAGTATTGGGGAAACAATTCACCTACCACTGAAATGTGGAGTCGATACAATTTCCCACTGGTATTGATATATCATATCATTTGATATATATTAAGCACCCACTATGTGCCAAGCATTGAAAAGAGGGATCAACCCCTCTCCTCATAGAGTTTAAATGGCCATGATGAGAGAAAAACATCTGAAGTGGCATCTATGTTTCCCGGGGTTGCCATGTCAAACCCCACAAGCTTGGTAGCTTAAAACAACAGAAATGTATTCTCTCACAGTTTGGAGGCCTGAAATCCTAAATTAAGGTGATGGCAGGGCCGTGCTTCCTCCAAAGATTCTAGGGGTGGACCCTTCCTTGCCTCTTCCAGCTTCTGGTGGCCCCAGGCATTCCTTAGTGGTGGATGCATCCCCAGTCTCTGCCTCTGTCTTCACATGGCCTTCTCTGTATTTTCTCTTTTTCTTTACTGTTTTCTCAGTTTGAGATGTAGTTGACATATAACATTGTATTAGTTTCAGGTGTACAACATCTTCTCTTATAAGGACACTGGTCATTGGGGTGGGTGAAATGGGTGAAAGGAGTCAGAAGGTACCAACTTCCAGTTATAAAATAAATAAGTCAGGACTTCCCTGGTGGCACAGTAGCTAGGAATCTGCCTGCCAGTGCAGGGGACACAGGTTCGAGCCCTGGTCTGGGAAGATCCCACATGCCGTGGAGCAACTAAGCCTGTGCGCCACAACTACTGAGCCTGCGCTCTAGAGCCCGTGCGCCACACTACTGAAGCCCACACAATAAGAGAAGCTCTGCAATGAGAAGCTCGTGCACCGCAACAAAGAGTAGCCCCCGCTCGCTGCAACTAGAGAAAGCCCATGCGCAGCAGCAAAGACCCAACACAGCCAAAAATAAATAGATAAATGAATAAATTTATTTTTAAAAATACCGAATCATTGTTATACACCTGAAACTAATGTTATATTCAATTATACCTCAATTTTTTCTCAAAAAAGGACACTGGAGGGACTTCTTGGTGGCGCAGTGGTTAAGAATCCGCCTCCCAATGCAGGGGACACGGGTTCGATCCCTGATCCGGGAAGATTCCACATGCTGCAGAGCAACTAAGCCCGTGAGCCACAACTACTGAGCCCATGTGCCAGAACTACTGAAGCCCGGGCGCCTAGAGCCTGTGCTCCGCAACAAGAGAAGCCACCACAATGAGAAGCCCACGCACCACAACAAAGAGTAGCCCCCGCTCGCGGCAACTAGAGAAAGCCCGTGCGCAGCAACGAAGACCCAACACAGCCAAGATAAATAAATAAATAAGGACACTGGTCATTGGATTTAGGGTCAACTGTATAATCCAGGATGATTTCATCTTGAGATCCTTAACTTGATTACAAAGATCCTTTTCCAAATAAGGTCACATGCACAGGTTCTGGGTGGACATACCTTTTGGAGGGCCACCATTCAACCCACTATAAAAGGCAAGCCTGCTAAAGAAAGAAAAATATGTATCAGTATTCTACTGAATATTCATTCTCCAGTTTTAAGACAAAATTCTACACAACTGAAGTAATGCTGTGGCCTCTCCCGTTGCAGAGCACAGGCTCCGGACGCGCAGGCTCAGCGGCCATGGCTCACGGGCCCGGCCGCTCCGCGGCATGTGGGATCTTCCTGGATCGGGGCACGAACCCGTGTCCCCTGCATCAGCAGGCGGACTCTCAACCACTGCGCCACCAGGGAAGCCCACAACTGAAGTAATTTTATTCATCATGTCTGTGTTAAAATACTCTAGTGTATTTGTCTTTTTATTGAGATATATTTGACATACAATGCTGTATAAGTTTATGGTATACAACATATTGGTTAGATACATTTATATTGCAATATGGTTGCCATTGTAGCCTTTGCTAACACTTCTGTCAAATAATTCTCTTTTCACTAGTGTTGGGAACAATTAAAAGACTACAGTCTCTTAGCAAGTTTAATGTCTACAATACAATCGTTGTCTACAGTCACTGAATTGTGTATTAGGTCTCCAGGATTTACTAATCTACTCTTGGCAAGTATGTACCCTTAAACATCTCTCCCATTTCCCCACCCCCAATCCCTGGTAACCACCATTTTACTCTCTGCTTTCATGGTTCTGTTTTTTTTTTTTTTTTTCATTTTTTGGCCACGCCATGTAGCATATGGGATCTTAGTTCCCTAACCAGGGACCAAACCTGTGCCCCCTGCATTGGAAGTGCTGAATCTTAACCACTGGAGTACCAGGGAAGTCCCCATGATTTTTGTTTTTTTAGATTCCACATATAAGCGTTATCATACAGTATTTGTCTTTCTCTGTCTGATTTATCTCACTTAGCATAGTATCCTCAAGGTCCAGCCATGTTGTTGCAAATATCTTTCCTAGTAAAAAAAACCCAGAAGTCTCTCCATCTCTGTACTTTGAAATGAACCTCCTCAAACATCCTGTAATTCTCCTTACCATCATGGTGCCCTAGAGAACAAGGTTTCTTTGACTAGTAAAGCAATTTCCTCCCCCACCAGCTGTGACTGATAGAGTACAGAAGTTACTCTTCAGAACAGAAAATCTCTCTCTTTTTGTTCTTTGGAAATCAGAACCAATGCTTTCAGCTGAGACTCAGTGGACAAAGGGCCCAAGAACACTTGCAGAAGGGGAACAGAGAGGGGTAAACAGATTGGATTTGGATAGAAACAATGCTTGGTGGTGATTCAGCTAAATATGGTCATGTCGTCAGGTGATGACAGTTACTTTTAAGGCCTTCAGCAATGAAGGTATGTGAAATGGTAGCACTGAGCATGAAAACAAGTACAATCACTCACCAAGTGAAGATGAGCCATATCCAGATCAGAGTGTAAGGGCACGACTTTCCCACACACTGTGAAACTTGTCTCATTCCGTGTGCTCTTTCTGGTTGTCTACTTCTTGGCCTTTCTAAGTTTTAAGAGAACTCTTTTGGTTTGCTTACTTGTAGCAAGCTCTGTACTAAGTGCCCGAAATAGGAACACCCACCAAGAGAAAGTAACATGCTAAGCAGAGTTAAAAAAAATTATTCTTAAGTTAGCCATTTTCCCATTTCTTTTTCTTTCTTTCTTTTTTTTTTTTGGCCATGCCTGGGGGCTTGCAGAATCTTAATTCCCCAACCACGGATCGAACCTCTGCCCCCTGCAGTAGAAGCTCGGAGTCCTAACCACTGGACTGCCAGAGAATTCCCCCCCATTTCTAATTTTATGCTTTCCAGTTTTGAGATATTGGCAAGTAATATTGTATTAGTTTAAGGTGTACAACATAATGATTTGATACATATATATATTGTGAAATGATTATCACAATAAGTTTAGTTATCACTCACATAGTTCCATTTTTTTCTTGTGATGAGAACTTTTAAGATCTACTCTCTTAGCAACTTTCAAAGATACAACACAGTATTGTTAACTATAGTCACTACGCTGTACATTACATCCCTAGAACTTATCTTTTTTTTTTTTTTTGCGGTACGTGGGCCTCTCACTGTTGCGGCCTCTCCCGTTGCGGAGCACAGGCTCCGGACGCGCAGGCTCAGCGGCCATGGCTCACGGGCCCAGCCGCTCCGCGGCACGTGGGATCCTCCCGGACCGGTGCCCGAACCCGTGTCCCCTGCATCGGCAGGCGGACTCTCAACCACTGCGCTATCAGGGAAGCCCTATATATTTTTTAAAAATATTTATTTATTTATTTTACTTTTGGTTGCATCGGGTCTTAGCTGCGGCAAGCAGAATTTTTCGCTGTAGCGTGCAAGCTTCTCTCTAGTTGTGGTGCTCGGGCTCAGTAGTTGCCCCGAGGCATGTGGGAATCTTAGTTCCCCAATCAGGGATCGAACCTGCGTCCCCTGCATTGGAAGGTTAATTCTTAACCACTGGACTGCCATGGAAGTCCCCACCAGAACTTATAACTGGAAGTGTGTACCTTTTGACTACTATCAAATGACAAAACTAAAACAATTTAGTAACAAGTTCAATGTCCCTAATTCAAGAGAAAACAATCTATGGATTGGGGGAGTACAGGACCTCACAAGCAGTGGAGCACCCTTCCCAAAGGATTTTGAGTGAGAGTGAATTTTATAGAGCTGTTACACGCAGCAACATGGAAACAGGGCATGACAGGCTAGGAGGTGGGAATTTCCTTATAAGGCTAGCAGGTCCTATTTTCTAGGGTGAGGTAAAGTAGCTAAAGCTGAGTTAGAGGATTGTGATTGATGTATTGTAGGTTTTTTGGACAGGTATTTCCCATAAATGCAGGCTGACTTAGGTTTAGATTTGTGACTTGGGCTGGGCTCCTGGGGTGGCTTCCATTTTGTGGGTCTCAATATATGAATTAACTTTATCACCACCCTTAGCCATCCCATTTATTTAACAGTTATCTCATGGAATGGTATAGCTTGAACAGGGTCTTACTATGGCCTAGAGATTCAGGACTTAATAATGAGAACTTCAAGGTTTGCTACAGAATTTTTGAGCCACAAGGACCCTTCAAGGTGACCTTATACCCCCTTCTCTTTTTATAGTTGAAGAAGCTGCGTCTCAGAGAGTCAAATGTGCTCATCTACCTGCAGGCAAAGCTGGGACCAGAAGCCAAGTCTCTCGTTTCCAAGTTCATGCTTTTTACTGGCAACTTAGGAAAAATCTGATCAATCTATGCTCTAAGTTTGCAGACAATCCAGGCCTCAGACTCTGGAGCTGTCTGATAACTTTGCTTGAGGTGGATTTTGGGAATTGTGCCTGAACAAATCTTATACTCCAATCTACAATAAAGCCTACATCAGACAAAGAACTAAACATATATATTTTTTAAACTAAGAGAAAGCATTATTTTATTTACCCCAGATGTAACATGAAATAGGTTTAGGATTATAAGCAACGCGGAAGTTATCAGAGGCAAGATCTATGGATATTTATATATCTATGGATCTATGGATATATAAACACTTAAGACTTTTAAACCAAAATATGTTAGTAAAATAATCAAAAAATGAAGTGGGAGCATAGAGAAATATATAAGATGAGCACTAAGACAGCTATCAAAATATTATAAACAGAGCTTCCGGTTTCCAGTTCTGCACGTAAGGAGTTTAGAAGTTGCCACTCTGTCCTACCTAACAAGTGAAAAGCAGAACAGACTGACAGATCAACAACTCTTTCTGAATCCACAAGAGAGGAGAGGGCACAAAGCAAACCACTGCCCCCAAGTTTGACAGACAAGGGAATACAAGGAGGCTTCCCAGAGCAGAGACTCAGGAGATGAGGGGGCCAGTGGGCAACAGTGCCTGAGCAGGGAAACCTGAACTATAATTGATTCTGAGAGTTTAAGACTCCAGGGAAACCCAGTCATGGGGGGGGGGCCCATAATATCGTGAGATTCACTTCCAGGAGTTAGACAAGGTTCCCACAGTAAATATCAAAGAAAAATCTCCTCAGACTGCTGGCAAGGAGAAGGAACCACTTTGAAATAGCCAGAGCACTCTGTTTTTAACAAGGCCTGTCCTCAGGACAAACTAGTTAACCAGAGCCCAACCCACTGGTGTATCATCAGAGCCTAACTGACTTGGGGCAGGGAAACACACAACTCCAACACACTCTAGCCGTCCTGCGGGAGGTGGGAGAAAAAAACTGAGAAACACTTGTGAAGTTCACAGCCCAGAGGCACAGCCTCCTAAAAGCCTGAGACCCGATCACAGGGCTATAGACGGCTTCCCCTCTCCCTACAACTCATCACCACTTCACTAAAGGCCTATGTACAGTAGTTCCTTTTACCAGGTACATCCTGACTGGCTATCAAGAAAAAATTACAAGGCATACCAAAAGGCAAAAAACACAGTTTGAAGACACAAAACAAGCATCAGAACCAGGCATGACAGGGGTATTGGAATTATCAGACTGGGAGTTTAAAACAACTATGATTAACATGGTAAGGGCTCTAATGGATAAAGTAGACAGCATGCAGGAACAGATGGGCAGTGTAAGCAGAGAGACAGAAATCCTAAGAAAAAACTCCCAAAATGCTAGAGATAAAGAACACTGTAGCAGGGACTTCCCTGGCGGTCCAGTGGTTGAGATTTTGCCTTCTACAGAGGGTGCGGGTTCAATCCCTGGTCAGGGAGCTAGGATCCCATATGTTTCGCGGCCAAAAGGCCAAGGCATGGAGCAGAAGCAATATTGTGGCAAATTCAATAACAACTTTAAAGGTGGTCCACATGAAAAAAAATCTTGGGACTTCCCTGGTGACGCAGTGGTTAAGAATCCGCCTGCCAATGCAGGGGACACGGGTTCGAGCCCTGGTCTGGGAAGATCCCACATGCCGCGGAGCAACTAAGCCCGTGTTCCACAACTACTGAGACTGTGCTCTAGAGCCTGCGAGCCACAACTACTGAAGCCCGCGCACCTAGAGCCCATGCTCTGCAAAAGGAGAAGCCACCGCAATGAGAAGCCCACGCACCACAACGAAGAGTAGCCCTTGCTCGCTGCAACTAGAGAAAGCCCGCGCGCAGCAACGAAGACCCAACACAGCCAAAAATAAATAAATTTTGAAAAAAAAAAAGTAAATGGATGGAGAAAATATACCATGCTAACACTAATCAGAAGAAAGCAGGAGAAGCTCTATTAATTTCAGACAGAGCAGACTTCAAAGTAAGGAAAGTTATCTGGGCTAAAGAAGGGCATTACATAGTGATCAAAGGGCCAATTCTCCTAGAAGACATAACAATTATTAACATGCATGCGCCTAACAAAACATTGACAAACTACACGAAGCAAAAACTGATAGAACTGCAAGGAGAAAGAGACTAACCCACTATCATGGTTGGAGCTTTCAACATCCCTCTTTAAGAAATGGACATATCCAGCAGGCAGAAAATCAGTAAGGACATAGTTGAGCTCAATGACACCATAAATCATCTGGATATGATTGACATCTACATACTACTTCAGCCAACAACAGCAGAATACACATTTTTCTCAAGTTCACATAGAATATTCACCGAGACAGACCACATTCTGGGCCATAAAACACACCTTAACAAATGTGAACAGTAGATATCATACAATGTCCATTCTCAGAAAACAGTGGAATTAAACTAGAAATCAGTAAGAGAAAGATAATTGGAAAATCCCCAAATATAAATATATAAGGTGAATACTCATGTATCACTCAATAATTGATTAAAAGAGATGAACTGATAGTTAATACAGAAGGAAATACAGACTGCATAAATGAGAGAAAATACAGGTCATGGTTAAGAGTCCAGAGTCTGAAACCAGAAAGCTCAGATCTGAATTATAGATTTCCCACTTCTGAGGTGTGTGACCTTTGGTAAGTCACTCAAACTGTTTTCTCATCTGAAGAATAACCATAATAATAGTACTCATCTCATAAGGTTGTGAAGGTTAATTATATGTGTGTTTGTTTTTAAAAATGCTTTAAACAGTACCTAGCACAATATACATTGGTAGCTACATGGAAATACAGTTCTGAGTTAATGCTATGGGTAGCATTGTAATAAATAGAGAATAATGTGAACATCTTAACAAGGGTTTTTCAACTTCAGCACCAGTGACATTTTGGACTTGAAAACTCTTTGTTGGGGGTAATTTCCTGCTCATTGTAGTATATTTAGCAGCATCCCTGGCCTTTAACGACTAATGCCAGTGGCAATACCTCCCCCAGGCTGTGACAATCAAAAATCATCGAGAAGTACCGGTGTAAAAGTCACAGATGTGAACCTCCACTCTCTTCCCTTGGATATTTTGTCCCCCCCTCCTGTGGTTTCCCTTCCATCTCTCTGAGCTGTTTATTCTCAGTCTCCTTTGCCCACCCTCAAACTCCGGTGTTCCTAAAAGTCTTGTGAGTCTCTTCGCTTCTCACTCTACAGATTCTCCCCGAATGGCCCCAGCCAGCCCTGTGACTCCAGCCACCACGGTCATTCTAAGGAACTCCACATATAGATCTGCAAACCATTCTCCTGAGACCATGCACATCTGCACCATGTCCCTCCAATCTGCCTACTCACTTCCCTCCCACCTCTGCTCCTTTTCCTGGGTCCCTGTCTTGGCATATGGCTCCACATCAGAGACCTGGGAGTCATCCTTGACTTTGACTTCTCCCTAAATCCCATATCCAGCCAATTCTGTCCCCTACTTTCCACTCAACTCCATCCACTTCTCTCACCCCTCAGCCATGACCCATGCTCAGGCCACTGCTCTTACTTTATCGCAGCTGCCTCCCTGCTATTAGTCTTGCCTACTTCCAATCCATTCTCTGCCCCGAAGAGAAACTGTCTTTCTATACTGTAAGTTGGACCTTGTCTCTTCCTGTTGAAAATCCTTTGGGGCTTCCCCATGGCTTCATGATAACATCCAAACTTGTTAAAACAGCTTTACAGGGCCTTTCCTGTTCTGTGCTCTGCTCATCTCTCCAGCCTCACCTCCCACCAACCTCACCTCACAACCTCCACTCTAACCATAATGAACTGCTTGCACAGTTCAGTATGGGTCACATTCTCTCCTGCCTCTGGGGCTTTGCACATGCAATTTCTCTATTTGAAGGAACTCCTCGCTTGGCTATCTTTAATCAACCTTTAGATACCAGCTCTGCATAGTTTTTCAGGAAAGCTTTCTCTGAACCCCTAACACCGGGCCAGGTACCCTAATGTACGTGCACATAACACTCTACATTCACTCTGTCAAAGCATTTGTCACATTGTATTGTAACTGCTTTTTTGGGGAGCGGGGGTGGCTGCTTCTGCTTCAAAATTGAGGTACAATTAAGATATAGAAAAATGCATGGATCTTAAGTGTTTCACCCAGCGTGTTGGTGACTGCATGCACCCATGTAATCACCAACCACAATATACAGAACATTTCTATCACCCCAGAAAGTTCCCCTGTGTTCCTCTCTAGTCAACACCCTCTCCCACCAGCAAGGCAACCCACTGTGTAACTTTCTTGTCTGGATAGACTGTAAGCTCCATGAGGGCCATGACTGTGTCTACCTTCTTTAAACATTTCAAAATCTAGCACATAATAAGCCCTCATTAAATGAGGGTCCACAAATGGAACATTGATAGAATGGATAGAAAACAGAAGTGATTGTTGATTGATCTGGATATTTTGAGGGTTAACATTGCTAACTTTAATAACAACATTACCTGCGACAATGTTTACAAACTTTTTGGAATAATATTTCCTTTCTGTTCCATAGCTAACTTCAGCTGTTCTCTTGATCTCACCATCTACTTTTCACTCCTGCTAACCCCCCCACGCTTAGTGAGAACATTAATTCCGATTTAGAAGAACTCAAAATCAAGGCTCTCTGCTTTCTTAGATTTTTTTTTTCGTGCTCCTGACCCCTGCTTTCTTAGATTTTTTTTTAAACTTTTTTTTTTTTAGATGTTGGGGGTAGGAGTTTATTAATTTATTTTAATTTATTTTTGCTGTGTTGGGTCTTCGTTTCTATGCAAGGGCTTTCCCCAGTTGCGGGGAGCGGGGGCCACTCTTCATCGCGGTGCACGGTCCTCTATCGCGGCCTCTCTTGTTGCGGAGCACAGGCTCCAGACGCGCGCAGGCTCAGTAGTTGTGGCTCACGGGCCTAGTTGCTACGCGGCATGTGGGATCCTCCCAGACCAGGGCTCGAACCCGTGTCCCCTGCATTAGCAGGCAGACTCTCAACCACTGCGCCACCAGGGAAGCCCTCTTAGATATTTTTTTAAAACTTTTTTATTGGGACTTCCCTGGCAGTCCAGTGGTTACAACTTCGCCTTCCAGTGCAGGGGGTGTGGGTTCCATCCCTCGTTGGGGAGCTAAGATCCCATATGCCTCGTGGCCAAAAAACCAAAATATAGAACAGAAGCAATATTGTAACAAATTCAATAAAGACTTTAAAAATGGTCCACATAAAAAAAAATCTAAAAAAGAAAAACTTTTTTATTATTAAATGCTTTTGTAGATGTTTATTAAACCTCATACAGTACTTATTAGCATATAGAATGAGGTAAAATAAAGGAAAACTAAATGTTATTGTACCGAGTCAGTAACAAGTGGAGAAAATAGAAGTGCCTTGTCTTCCTGGGCCATTGTGCAGGTTTTATACCTGTGCTGGTAAGGAGAGCCTTCTCTTGTTTAAGTTAAAATTCAAGGGTTAAGCATTCCATCCCCAATAACAGTTGCTAAAGTCAAAATAAAGCTTTGTAATTCTCCATTTATTTGAGAGAACTTTGAATTCCACAAGATTTGAATTTCACACTAAAGTGAATCAAATTTTAAAACATATTTCAATCAACTTGCCAAATATGTATAATAGTATCACATCAAACAACTACAAAAATGTGAAAACATAACATTTCAGACTGGAGTGTTTTCTAACACCGTCAAGCAACACTCCAATTTTCAGTAGACCCTGACTGGAGGTCCCACAGATTCAACATAATTCTGACACTGTCTACCTGGAAATAACATCAGATGCCACAGGTTAAGGGCTCAGTCCCACAAGACTGCCTCCACTTCAGATGCCCATTGCAAGTCCAGGTGGTCACTTGTACTTCTGTACTGGTTATAAATTGGGGTTCCCATGATCCTCTCCTCTGGACAGATAATTTGCTAGAATGGCTCACAAACCTAAAGGAAACATTTATTTACATTTACCAGTTTATTATAAAGGATATTGTAAAGGAATGCAGATGTACAGCTAGATGTAGAGGTACAGAGAGCAAGGTCCAGAAGGGTCCTGAGCACAGGAGCGTCTGTCCCCATGGAAGCAGGGGTACCTTCCCAATCTTCCCAAAGGTTGGTAGATGGGGCTGAAAATCCCTACCCTCTAATCAGTTGATCTCTCTGGTGACCAGCCCCATCTAGGGACCCCCACCCCAAGTCCTCTCATTAGCATAAACTCAGGTGTGCTCAAAAGGGGCTCCTATGAATACAAAAGACACCCCTATCAATCATGAAATCCCAAGGGTTTTAAGGGCTCTGTGCCAGGAACCTGGGGATAAAGACCAAATATATTTATTACACCACACAGACATTCACCCACAGATATCACCGATACGCCTCAGTCATCACATTCAGCAGAAGCTTCCAGGCTGACAATGTAAATCAAGTCGACTTTCCCCACAGTCTTAAGAAGTGCCAGCAGGATCAAAAAAGCAATAAATGGGACTAAACCTCCTTCCAAAGGCCTTAAGAAACACAGTTATTAAATCTCTAATTGCGTGTGGTGCTCTGCCGTGCTAAATGATTCACAGAGAGAACTAGCTAAGCCTTGCCTCTTCTCCCTAACAATTTACAATCCAAGGCAGACAGGCTGACGCTCATCCACATTACAAACTGGACAGACACAATGGAATACAAACATCCTCAACTCATAAACCTCAACAAGATCAACATTCAGAGACGGAGATACTCAGATGCTGAGATAAGGAGAGTCGTCTTGAAAAATTCCAAGTTCAGGCTTAGCATCTTTTTCTCTTCACCATTACCTTCATTGATAATCATATAAGAATATATAAGTGCCTCATAATTGTTCCCTGAAATGTCAGTTTTTGTCCACCCTTACACTTCCTAGGGTCATGATGCTTGTAGTAATTTTGTATAGATCACGATTTCGAATGATATTCCCTAACACACATCTGTATTTTTTTTAAAGCTCTTTTTTAAAAAAATATTTATTTATTTATTTATCTGGTTGCACCGAGTCTTAGTTGTGGCATGCGAACTCTTAGTTGTGGCATGAATGTGGGATCTAGTTCCCCAACCAGGGATCGAACCCAGGCCCCCTGCATTGGGAGTGCAGAGTCTTATCCACTGTGCCACCAGGGAAGTCCCCACATCTGTCTCTATTTTATTTTATTTTTAAATTTTTTATTTATTTAATTTTTTTTGGCTGCGTTTGGTCTTCGTTGCTGCGTGTGGGCTTTCTCTAGTTGCAGCTAGCAGGGGCTACTCTTTGTTGCAGTGCACAGGCTTCTCATTGCGGTGGCTTCTCTTGTTGTGGAGCGCAGGCTCTAGGTGTGTGGGCTTCAGAAGTTGTGGCACACGGGCTCAGTAGTTGTGGCTCATGGCCTCTAGAGCACAGGCTCAGTAGTTGTGACTCGTGGGCTTAGTTGCTCTGCAGCATGTGGGATCTTTCCCGGACCAGGACTCCAACCCATGTCCCCTGCATTGGCAGGCAGATTCTTAACCACTGCCCCCCACATCTGTGTTTAAACAGCCTTTTCTTTTGAGCACTATTGGAAAGATTTCCCAAACAGCTCTTTTGACCTTGAATTGAAGATTTTTTTGTTTCAACTAACTCAATTCTACTTGATTCTTATCTCTTCTAATTCCAGGTAACTCTTGATTTAGAATGGCCTCTTTTATTTAAATAGTTATTTCATCATGTGACACTTGAAAAAAAATACTTTCTTGTGAAGCAGGATGAATCCTAGGTTAAGTTACAAACAAGGTAAAAGGGTAGATTTAAGAAAGGAATATTATATTATTTGAGATACAGCATCTTGTCTAACGAGCCACAATTGAAGACATATGTGCATGACTACAGTACTAAAGAGTCGCATTTGATATTAAATTACTTATAATCTACTGTATTTTTAATTATGATTAAGACCTTGGTTTTGACTTTTTGATCTTTTTAAGATCTTGTTTGACTTTTATATTCTTTCCTCCTGAATCAGGATTGTTTAGTTTCAGGTAACTGACCCCAATATGCCACCCCCAAAATGCTGTGAGATAGTAACTCGACTAAACAGGCTAATCTAGCAAGAGGCTGAGCTTAATCTAGTGCTCTCACACTGGCACCAGAGCATGATTTATTTCTCATCATTTCTCACCTCCACATTCTTCATGTGGGCTTCATTTTCAAGCTGGTTTTCCCACTTAAATCTCTAGATGGCATCCTCCAGCTCCCAGACCTCACCCTTTTCTCTTTTCTGCTTGGTGGGAAACAATTTAAATAAATATCCGGGAACTGAATCTGATTGGTCTAACTTGGGTCATGTGCCCATCACTAAACCAATCACTATGGCTGAGGAGTAGGAGACATCCATTGGCTGAGAGTGGGACCAATCACACCCAACCCCATGGCAGGGAATTTCCCACCATATCTAAGGGTTACATAGAAGAATCCTTCTCTGAAAGCTTCTCAAGTTTTCTTTTTAACTATATATGTGGTAGTGATGCCCAAAGAACAGTTCTTGGAATTTTATCTTGACACTTTTAGCTCTGGGTGTGAACTTAAAGTCCCAAAGTAGAAAGCTGGAAACTCCAAAACTTAGATTAAGAAAAAAAAAAAGTTTTAATTCACTCTGAAAATTATCTTTGAAATGGCTTCAAATGCCTGGCTGAGTAATGTGTAGTTTCTAAGTTAGGCAAAGGGTTGCTATAAAAAAATGCTAGCAGGAAAAAAATAAAATAAAATAAAATGCTAGCAGGGGCTTCCCTGGTGGCGCAGTGGTTGAGAGTCCGCCTGCCGATGCAGGGGACACGGGGGTTCATGCCCCGGTCCGGGAAGCTCCCACATGCCGCGGAGCGGCTGGGCCCGTGAGCCATGGCCTCTGAGCCTGCGCGTCCGGAGCCTGTGCTCCGCAACGGGAGAGGCCACGACCGTTGAGAGGCCCGCGTAACGCAAAAAAAAAAAGAAAAAAATGCTAGCAGGTGAATGACATAATCCAAGTTTGATTCTTTGATTGATTTTAAATGAGTGACCTCTGTTGTAATCCCTGGCTTTTTAAAATTCTTGCCCAACCTCTAAAGCACTGCTCTCCAAATTTTATTTCATATCTAAGAATAGAAATAGCCTGCAGAGCTAGCCTAATAGAAAGCTTTTAATTTATTTATTTTTAGTTGTCTGATACCACTGTTCATCTCTACTCTTATCAAAAGAGAAGGCAGCAAAGATTAGGATACCTTTCCGAAAATATCAAAATCTTTATTCACTATCAAATCACTCTGGCAGGGAAGTAAGAATTATCTTAAGCAGACTTATCTTGCTTGGAGAGAGTCAATGTTTTTTCTTTTAATGTTTTCTTTCCTTCTTTTTTTCCCCTGCATACAAAAAAAAAAACCACATTAATTGTGGAAAATATGGAAAAGCATATTTAACGAAATTAAAATCACTCATAATTCTACTACCCAAAGATAACTAAGACTAGCATTTTGATGTATAGCCTTTGACAACTACAATAGCAATAATTAACATTTACTGAATCCTTTAAATATGCTAGACACTATGCTGAGCATTGGAATATGAATGGTCTCATTAAATTTCATGTTTATAACCATTCCATGAGGTGCATGCTTAATTAGTATCCTCATTTTATAGAGGAGGGAAGCTAACTTTTTTCTATGCATGTATATCCATTTTTAGAAATTTGGTATTGTATACACGTATTATTTTCTATTTAAAAATATATCATGGACATTATTCCAAGTCATTAAATATTTTCTACAAAATAATTTGGTTGCATGTGTATTCTTCCTATGTGTGAACCATAACTTATGTCTAATTTCTATTGATGAACTTTAGGTAGCTCTCACTTTTTCATTATAATAACACTACAATGAACAGTACATTAATAAATCATCATGAGTATTCATGGTTATTCTCTAAGGTTAAATACCCAGAAAGAGAAAAATAGAATAAAGAATATAATCATTTTTTAAGGCATTGATACGCATTCCTAAATACGTCCACTGACATACTGTATCAATTTGCATTCTTACCAGTCTTGTAAAGAAAGGCCCTGATTCCCTGCACCTTAATTAGCACTTATTTATCAATTTATTTAAATCTTGGCTAATATTGTATCTAAATTATGGCATCTTTCTTGTTTTGACTGCATTTCTGTTACTTTTGGTAGGGTTTAACATTTTTTCATCAAACCAAATATTGCAGTGTCTATATGCTTCAGGACAGATGAATCTTGTAACAGATAAATAGGCCTTCAGCCTGAACTGGCTTGGAACTGACTCTTGAATATGAAAAGGTAGATCCTATAACTGTCAAATCTTAGATAGCCATATTTTCAAATACCTTCTAAAACATATTGTATATACATCTCTTAAGATTTTTTTTAAGCTGCTTTTATTTATTTATTTATTTTTGGCTGTGCCATGTGGCTTGCAGGATCCTAGTTCCTCGACCAGGGATCAAACCCGGCCCAGCAGTGAAAGTGCTGATCCCAACCACTGGACCACCAGGGAACTCCCCATTAAGATCTTTTTATTTTTACTGTGTGATGAATATATCAGACTCCACTTCTTAATAAGTAGAGTTCTTTTACCCTGCTAATGGCTTTGTTTTTCCCCCAAAATAGGCACCCTCAGTAAGCACCTCAGGGTTGGGCTACGCTGGATTCTATGAGCAGTGAGAAAAGTTTAAAGAATTAGCAATTTCCTCACACCAGTCAGAATGGCCATCATCAAAAAATCTAGAAACAATAAATGCTGGAGAGGGTGTGGAGAAAAGGGAACACTCTTGCACTGCTGGTGGGAATGTGAATTGGTTCAGCCACTATGGAGAACAGTATGGAGGTTCCTTAAAAAACTACAAATAGAATTACCATATGACCCAGCAATCCCACTACTGGGCATATACCCTGAGAAAACCAAAATTCAAAAAGAGTCATGTACCAAAATGTTCATTGCAGCTCTATTTACAATAGCCTGGAGATGGAAACAACCTAAGTGCCCATCATTGGATGAATGGATAAAGAAGATGTGGCACATATATACAATGGAATATTACTCAGCCATAAAAAGAAACGAAATTGAGCTATTTGTACTGAGGTGGATAGACCTAGAGTCTGTCATACAGAGTGAAGTAAGTCAGAAAGAAAAAGACAAATACCGTATGCTAACACATATATATGGAATTTAAGAAAAAAAATGTCATGAAGAACCTAGGGGTAAAGCAGGAATAAAGACGCAGACCTCCTAGAGAACGGACTTGAGGTTATGGGGAGGGGGAAGGGTGAGCTGTGACAGGGCGAGAGAGAGTCATGGGCATATACACACTAACAAACGTAGTAAGGTAGAGAGCTAGTGGGAAGCAGCCGCATGGCACAGGGATATTGGCTCGGTGCTTTGTGACAGCCTGGAGGGGTGGGATAGGGACGGTGGGAGGGAGGGAGACGCAGGAGGGAAGACATATGGGAACATATGTTTATGTATGACTGATTCACTTTGTTATAAAGCAGAAACTAACACACCATTGTAAAGCAATTATACCCCAATAAAGATGTTAAAAAAAAAAAAAAAAAGAATTAGCAATTTCACTCCTAGGGATATACCCAAAAGAATTGAAAAGGTACTCAAATAAATGTTTATACATGAGCATTCATAACAGCTCTATTCATAATAGCCAAAAGTTATGTATAACCCAAATGTCCATCCATTGATGATTGGATAAACAGTGAGATGTACATGTATATACATATATATATATATATATATTTTTAATTCAGGCATAAAAAGAAATGAAGTACTAATGCATGTTATAACGCAGTTGAACGTCAAAAGCATGCTAACTGAAAGAAGCCAGACACAAAAGATCACTTATTAAATGAGTCCATTTACATGAAGTGTCCAGAATAGATAAATCTACAGAGGTAGAACCACAGATATGTGGTTTCCAGGGACTGAGAGGAGGGAGGATTGGGCAGAAATTGCTTAATGGGTATGAGATTTCCTTTAGGGATGATGAAGGTGTTTTGGAACTAGGTAGAGCGGGGGATTGCACAACATTATAAATGTACTACCTGCCACTGAATAGTTCACTTTAAGGTGGTTAACTTCATCTCAATTTTTTTAAGCAAAAAGTTAGTTTTTCCTTTCATTTTGGCCTTGTCACAGGTTTTATAAGCACTTTAATATATTGGGGGCATAAATAATATTCAAATTATTTCTTTCCCCTAACATATTTCTACTCTCAATGCTTATTTAATAACTAATATTTATGTGTAGAAAATTACTAGCATGATGTTTTCCCTCTTAATTTCCTCCTTAAAGGCTTTCTCTGGAAAAAAAAAAAAAAGTAAATCATGTAATTTATGTTCTCAGGATAATTTGTACCTGGAAAGAAGAATCAAATCTGAAACTTACCATTTTCCTCCCTATTACTCTAGAGTGGCTGTAGAGGAGTTAAGAGATTAGTTGAAATTTACATTTCAAAATGGGTTCATTATCAACAGGGGAAAAAACGAAATATTCAATCATCTCTCCAAGACTTGCACTTGGCACCTGTTTGCCAAATGTATTTTTCCTGTTTTAATATTATACTGAGATTGTGTGTGTGTGTGTGTGTGTGTGTGTAGCATGAAGCAGAATACTTATCATTTGTGCAAGAGATATCAGGAATCAGGTGTATAGTTTTGAAGGTATCCCAAAATCTTTGGGGATAAGTCCCTCGGTTTCGTGTGAGTCTCCACTCCATCCTCATCTGCACATCCTCTCTACTCCCTGCCCATTCCTCAGATATGGTTCACTCCCACCTCACTCTGAGTGAGACTGAACAAAGGGTGTTCATAAAATATTTTGGAATGAATAAATAAATGAACACACTGGTGCCAAATGAGTGTCGAAGACTTGCTCCAAGAAATCATTTCAGCTGGGGTGGTCAGGCAAGTTTTCTTTTTTTTTTTTTAATATTTATTTATTTATTTGGCTGCATTGGGTCTTGGTTGTGGCACTGGGATCTTTAGTTTCAGCGTGCGGGATCTAGTTCCCTGACCAGGGATCGAATCTCGGCCCTCTGTGTTGGGAGCGCAGAGCCTTAACCACTGGACCACCAGGGAAGTCCCCAGGCAAGTTTTCTATTACAGTATGTCTAGGTTTCTGGGGGAGATCCTCATACAACCTGACCCATCTGGTGTCTCCAGGCTTGTTTATACAGCTGTCCTCGTGGCTTCTTCTGCAGACACTGAGACCAAATGACACTTCAAGTAAAACCAAAGAAATTCACCACCTTATCCTTCAAACTGGCACCGTTCCTAACTTTTATATCACAGCTGATGAAAGTGCTCTCTAACACCAAGGCTTAAGTTTGGGGAGTAATTTAACATTCTTTTTGATCATCACTAACTCCTCTGTAATACAGGCATACCTTGGAGATATTGCAGATTCCATTCCAGACCATCAGAATAAAACTGAGTCACGTGAGTTTTTTAAAAAATACTTATTTATTTAGCTGCGCCGGGTCTTTAGTTTCGGCATGCAGGACCTTCGTTGCGGCGTGAGGGATCTTTAGTTGTGGAGCAAGGGATATTTAGTTGCAGCATGCGGATCTAGTTCCCTGAGCAGGGATTGAACCCGGTCCCCCTGCACTGGGAGCTCAGAATCTTAACTGCTGGACCACCAGGGAAGTCCCAGTCATGTGAATTTTTTTGGTTTCCCAGTGCACGTAAAACGTATGTTAGGGAATTCCCTGGCGGTCTAGTGGTTAGGATTCGGCGATTTCACTGCTGTGGCCTGGGTTCAATCCCTGGTCAGAAAACTGAGATCCTGCAAGCTGCTCAGCTCAGCCAAAAACAAAACAAAACAACCTTATATTAACACTATACTGTAGTCTATCAGGTGTGCGTTAGCCTTATGTCTAAAAAATGCACATACGTTAATTTTAAAATACCTTACTGCTAAAAAATGCTAACCATCATCTTATGCTTCAGTGAGTTGTAATTTTTTGCTAGTGGCTGCTGACTGATCAGGGTGGTTAGGGGGCTGTGGTAATCTCTTAAAATAAGTGATGTTTGCCCCGTTGGTTGACTTTTCCTTTCACGGACGACTTCTCTGTAGCATGCAGTGCTGTTTGATAGCATTTTACCCACAGTAGAACTTCTTTCAAAATTGGAGTCAATCCTCTCAAACCCTGTCACTGCTTTATTAACTAAGTTTATGTAATATTCTAAATCCTTTGTCATCATTTCAACAATCTTCACATCATCTTCATCAGGAGTAGACTGCATCTCAAGAAACTATGAGGGACTTCCCTAGTGGTCCAGTGGTAAAGAATCCGCCTTGCAATGCAGGGGATGTGGGTTGGATACTTGGTTAGGGAACTAAGGTCCCACATACTGCGGGGCAACTAAGCCTGCGTGCCACAACTACTGAGCAAGCGTGCCTCAACTAGAGCCCGCGTGCCAAAAACCACAGAGCCCACGCACCCTGGAACACACATGCCACAACTAGAGAAGAGAAAACCTGCATGCCACAACTAGTGAGAAGCTGGTGTGCCACAATGAAAGATCCTGTGTGCCTCAACGAAGATCCCGTGTGCCGCAACTAAGACTCAACACAGCCAAAAATAAATTAAATAAATAAATAGTATGGAGACACAAAAGACCCCGAATAGCCAAAGCAGTCTTGAGGGAAAAAAGTGGAACTGGAGGAATCAGACTCCCTGAATTCAGACTATACTACAAACTACAGTAATCAAGACAATATGGTACTGGCACAAAAACAGAAATATAGACCAATGGAAAAGGATCGAAAGTCCAGAGATAAACCCACGCACCTATGGTCAACTAATCTATGACAAAGGAGGCAAGAATATACAATGGAGAAAAGACAGTCTCTTCAATAAATGGTGCTGGGAAAACTGGACAGCTACAGGTAAAAGAATGAAATTAGAACACTCCCTAACACCATACACAGAAATTAACTCAAAATGGATTAGAGACCTAAATGTAAGACTGGACACTATAAAACTCTTAGAGGAAAACATAGGAAGAACACTCTTTGATATAAATCAGAGCAAGATCTTTTTTGATCCACCTTCTAGAGTAATGGAAATAAAAACAAAAATAAACAAATGGGACCTAATGAAACTTAAAAGCTTTTGCAAAGCAAAGGAAACTACAAACAAGACGAAAAGACAACCCTCAGAATGAGAGAAAGTATTTGCAAATGAATTAATGGACAAAGGATTAATCTCCAAAATATATAAACAGCTCACGCAGCTCAATATTAAAAAAACCCAATCAAAAAATGGGCAGAAGACCTAAATAGACATTTCTCCAAAGACATACAGATGGCCAAGAAGCACATGAAAAGCTGCTCAACATCACTCATTAGAGAAATGCAAATCAAAACTACAATGAGGTATCACCTCACACCAGTTAGAATGGGCATCATCAGAAAATCTACAAACGACAAATGGTGGAGAGGGTGTGGAGAAAAAGGAACCCTCTTGCACTGCTGGTGGGAATGTAAACTGATACAGCCACTATGGAGAACAGTATGGAGGTTCCTTAAAAAACTAAAAATAGAACTACCATATGATCCAGCAATCCCACTACTGGGCATATACCCAGAGAAAACCATAATTCAAAAAGACACATGCACCCCAATGTTCATTGCAGCACTATGTACAATAGCCAGGTCATGGAAGCAACCTAAATGCCCATGGACAGATGAGTGGATAAAGAAGATGTGGTACATATATACAATGGAATATTACTCAGCCATAAAAAGGAACGAAATTGGGTCATTTGTAGAGACGTGGAGGGATCTAGAGACTGTCATACAGAGTGAAGTCAGAAAGAGAAAAACAAATATCGTATATTAATGTATATATGTGAAACCTAGAAAAATGGTACAGATGAACTTGTTTGCAGGGCAGAAATAGAGACACAGATGTAGAGAACAAACGTATGGACACCAAGGGAGGAAAGCTGCGGGGGGACGGTGGTGGTGTGATGAATTGGGAGATTGGGATTGATATATATACTAATATGTATGAAATGGATGACTAATAAGAACCTGCTGTATAAAAAATTAAATAAAATTCTAAAAAAAATAATAAATAAATCTTAAAAAAATTAATAAACCATATGATCTCAGGCCCAGGTGACGTGGCCTCACCTAAAAAAAAAAAGAAACTATGAGAAGAAACTCCTCAGCCGTTCAAGTTTTATCATGAGACTGCAGTAACTCAATCGCATCTTTAGTCTCCACCTCTATTTCTAGTTTTCTTGCTATTTCTACCACATCTGCAGTGACGTCCTTTACTAAAGTCTTGAACCTCTCAAAGTCACCTGTGAGGGCTGGAATAAACTTCTTCTGTACTCCTATTCATGTTTATATTTTGACCTCTTACCATGAATCAGGAATATTCTTATTGGCATCTAGACTGTTGAGTCTTTTCCACCAGTCTTTCATTAGCATTCTCCCCTCAGGCACTGGAAAATTTATCCACCATCAAAAGACTTCTCCATTACTTTTGATGAGCTCAGCTTTGGGGAAGAATAAGTCTTGACAATCCAAACTATGTACCAGAGGCTAGTAAAAGTTAATGTAGCTTTCAAATCAGCAAAGGAGATCGCCTTCCTATGTGAGATGTGGCTGAGTATATTCAAGTAATAAAATGTTTCAGTGAATGAAGTGAATTCTTATTGGATGGTTTTAAAGAGACTCTTTCTTGGCCTAGAGTATCCACCTCTGCTCTGTGATTTGGATCTGTCTGTAGTACTTTCCTCAGTATTGCAAACTTGAAAATTAAAAGATATCAAGCCAACAAAATTATACACATACTTTAATTAATTTCATGGTAAAATTTGCTTGGTTTAACTTTCAACAAAGATCCAATCATTAACATATTTAACAAATATTTATCGTATGGCTATCATATGCCAGATGCTGCTGTATGTATGGAGATTCAGCAATGACCAAAGATAAGGAAAATATACTGAGGTGACATCAAAATTATCACTCAGTTGTGATATGATAGGTAATTTTGCCTTTTCTGCTTTTTCCTTTCCTATATTTTCCAAGTTTTCTACAACAAGCATGAATTACTTTATAATCTGAAAAATATATGGTTATGTAAACATTTTAAAATAGATTCAGTGTCATATTAATGTTCAATATCAGTTTAATTTGAAGGTAGGATAGTGATTTTTTTTAAAGTTATTTTGACACTTTTTTTTTGGCCACACAATGCAGCATGCAGGATCTTAGTTCCCAGACCAGGGATCAAACCTGTGCCTCCTGCAGTGGAAGCGCCGAGTCCTAACCACTGGACTACCAGGGAATTCCCAGGATAGTGATTTTTAAAGCTGTTAAACTATTATGCTTTTATTACAGTTTTTCTACTGAAAAACTACTTACGTTCTATATATCCTGATCAGGATAACAAGGGTAAGTATTAATATGTACCTGATAAACCAATTAAAAAGTGGAAATTGACCGTATGGCTCTATCTTGTACGTGCAAGAAGGAACTAAAGAGACAGATTTTTCCATGTGTTCCCTAACCCAGCCGGGTTCATTTGCAATAACACTCTACACGTATAAATACACAGATATGCAGTCATAATGATTGCAAAATGAGATAAATCAACTCAATTTTTTTAATTGAGGTAAAATACAAATAACAAAATTCATCATTTTAAAATGTACAATTCAGGAATTCCCTGGCAGTCCAGTGGTCAGGACTCAGCGTTTTCACTGCTGGGACCTGGGTTCAATCCCTGGTCGGGGAATTAAGATCTCACAAGCCACACGGCACAGCCAGAAACAAATAAATAAATAAAATAAAATGTACAATTCAGTGGCATTTAGCACATTCACAATGTTGTGCAACTCTCACCTCTATCTAACTTCCAAAACAATTT
This sequence comes from Aethalodelphis obliquidens, assembly GCF_003676395.1. Taxonomy (NCBI): domain Eukaryota; kingdom Metazoa; phylum Chordata; class Mammalia; order Artiodactyla; family Delphinidae; genus Aethalodelphis; species Aethalodelphis obliquidens. The sequence goes on along the minus strand of NW_020837972.1, from coordinate 16,366,766 downwards.
CATCACCCTAAAAAGAGGCCCCATACCCATTAAGCAGTACTGCATTTTCTCCCCCACCCCCTAACCCCTGAAACCACTACTCTGCTTTCATCTCTGTGGATCTACCTATTCTGGACATTTCATATAAATGGAATCATACAATGTGTGGTCTTTTGCATTGCCTTCTTTCACTTAGTAAAATGTTTTCCAGGTTCATACATGTTATAACATGTATCAGTGCTTTATTCCTTTTTATGGAGGAAAAATATTCCATTATATGGATATACCACATTTTGTTCATCCGTTCATCAGCTGATGTACATTTGGGTTGCATCCATCTTTTGACTATTGTGAATGCTGCTACTGTGAACATTTGTGTACAGATTTTGCATGGATATATATTCGTATTCTCTTGGGTATGTACATAGGAGTGGAACTGCTGTGTCGTATGGCAAATCTAAGTTTAGCTTTTTGAGGCACCGTCAAACTTTTCCATTCCCATCTGTAATGAATGCGTGTTTCAATTTCTCCACATCCTTTCCAAAAAAATTTTTTTTTTTTTTCCGGTACGGGGTCCTCTCACTGTTGTGGCCTCTTCCGTTTCGGAGCACAGGCTCCAGACGCGCAGGCTCAGCGGCCATGGCTCACGGGCCCAGCCGCTCTGTGGCATGTGGGATCTTCCAGGACCCGGGCACGAACCCGTGTCCCCTCCATCGGCAGGCGAACTCTCAAGCACTGCGCCACCAGGGAAGCCCCCAGCATTTGTTATTGTCCATCTTTTTTATTACAGATATCCTAGTGGGTGTGGAGTCTTACTGTGGTTGTCCCTGTTTATGGCTTGTCTATGTCTGGACTAGTGTCTCTTTCATCACTATTTTACCAGCGTCTAGTTAAGTACCTAGCACGTACTAGATGATAACAAAATATCTGGTGACTAAGAGAATTGATAACCACTGTTATTTTTGTGTTATCCTCCTACCTATTTCCTCTGGCACATATAAGTTTTGTCAGGGCGCATTAAAAAAAGAGCTAAATGAAACTTCCAAACTTTGAATTTAAAAATTAGCATAATGAATAAAATACAAATTTTAAAGGTGCAAGTTTAACTTCGTTGCTTTTTTTGTTGTTGTTCTCAGTGGCAGACTTGCCATTACATTTATTTATTTATTTACTTACGGCCGTGTCACGCGGCATGCGGGATCTTAGTTCCCCGACCAGGAATGGAACCCGAGCCTCTGCAGTGGAAGCGCAGAGTCCTAACCATTGGACCACCAAAGAATTCCTAACTTCTTTGCTTTTAAATGCAATCATTTTTGAATTTAATTTTAATTATTTTCAAATTAAATGAACATACTGGGCAGCCCTCTTGGCTGTTCAGACCTTGCCCGAAAGCTTCGACTCACTTTCACTCGGTGCCAGTCCACGTGGACCGGGAACCTGCTCTCCTTCCGCAATAGTTTCTGTAGGGACTCAGTCTTTAGGTGCACCGCCTTTGCCCCACCCGCCACAGTACTTCTAGGCATTTTGATTGGCTGTGGCGCTCCCTCGTGCTCTGGTCTGGTTTCTCTGATTGGCCGACGGCGTGCCGTCGGGAGGATGCCAGTTTCCTGGGATACGGCGCCGGCGGGCGGAGGCCTAGGGCGGTTGGTGGTGTGCTCGGAGCGGGAACCTGGCCGCGGTGCGCACCAAGGCTCCTGGACGTAGTCCTGGGGCGCCATGGCCAGCGTCCACGAGAGCCTCTACTTCAACCCCATGATGACCAATGGGGTGGTGCACGCCAACGTGTTCGGTATCAAGGACTGGGTGACGCCGTATAAAATCGCGGTCCTGGTGCTGCTGAACGAGATGGGCCGCACTGGCGAGGGCGCCGTTAGCCTCATGGAGCGGCGGAGGCTCAACCAGCTGCTCCTGCCGCTGCTGCAGGTGAGGGGCTCCTGCTCATTCAGCAAACCCTTACTAAGCACCTGCTCTGTGCCGGACAACTCCTTGGTTGGGGGCACGGGGGTTCATCGGACAATCTCTCTGCCGTGTAGGATCGCGAAAAATATAGTTAATACCACCAGCTAACACTTAGTGAGTACTTAACGATGGACCAGTCACTTTACATTCATTTTTGGGGAGCAGGTTTATATCTGGCTCCAGCATTTATTAGCTGAGTGACTGGGAGAAGAGTTATTTTCTCAGATCCTCCGTCTTCTGTAGAATGAGGCTACATGTAGGCCTGATCGTTGGAGACACAGCTACAGGCTCTGTACCCCAGAAGACGGTAATAAGTGGTAACAATGACATAAAAGTAACAGCCAACATTGATTGAACACTTACTGTGTACTAAGCACGTTACATGTTTTATTTCATTTTGCAGACTGAGGTTGTAGCTCCACCACTTACCCACTGTGCGACTTGGGCAAGTTCCATAACTTATTTGGGTCTTTGCTTTCTCTCTGTAAAATGAAAGCAATAATAGAAACTGTCATGTGATGGCCGTATTAAGTTAGAAGATCCATGGGAACACTTTACAGTGTACGGCACATGGTAAATGCTCAGTCAATTTTCGCTATTTTCATTTTAATCTCATAGGGATAGGGCATGCACTTTCCCTTATATCAGTTGTGGCTTTTCCATTTATTTGTGTGATTATATGAGTGATGTCTCTCTCCCCTACTAGACTGTAACCTACATGAGGGCGTTACTTTGTCCTATTTTTGTTCACCCTTGTATCCCCAAAGCCTAGTACTGTATAGTTTATAAAGGGCTTTTTTTAATCCATCACCTTTTTTGGGGCAGGGGGAGAAGGGGTACTGAGGACACAGGTTAAGTGGCTTGCCCAGTTAGTTAAATAAAAGTAGTGGGTTCCCCATAACTTGCAGCTCCCAGTCCTATCTACATTACTATTATAAGTGCATTTCCCCATTATTCAAATAAAAGTCATAATACTAAAAAATTTGATAGAGAAAAGAAACAAAACAATAATTCTGGTGTCTTAGCTCATGTGTTTTTCTGCCTTTGTTCTTGCTGTTTTTTGTGTCTTGGATTCTCCTGTTTTTTTGCCTGGCTAACTATCGTGTAGTTTATTTTGTTTTGTTTTGTTTTGGCGGTGGGGGGCGGGAGGCGGAGCTGCACTGCATGGCTTGCAGTATCTCAGCTCCCTGACCAGGGATTGAAGCCGGCCACAGCAATGAACACCCGGAATCCTAACCACTAGGCCACCAGGGAACTCCCACTACTGTGTAGTTTTAATCAATGTATATATAGAATTCGTCTAGCAAAATTCTAGCCTTTACTTATTTGCTTATTGTTTGGCTTTAAAAATTAGCTAATTTTTAACTACTCAACTAATACATGAAGATTCATTGTAAAAACTTTAAATGATGCTAAAATTGATGGAGTGAAAGGTTATGGTTCTTCTGCAGGCCCTCTAATCCTGTTCCTTCTCAGAGATTATCACAGTTAATGTTCCTTCATTCAACTATTTATTTATTTATAAAATTTATTTATTAATTTATTTTTGGCTGCATTGGGTCTTCATTGCTGCCCGTGGGCTTTCTCTGGTTGTGGTGAGCAGGGGCTACTCTTTGTTGCAGTGCGCGGGCTTCTCATTGCGGTGGCTTCTCTTGTTGTGGAGCATGGGCTCTAGGAGCACGGGCTTCAGTAGTTATGGTGTGCGGGCTCAGTAGTTGTGGCACACGGGCTTAGTTGCTCTGTGGCATGTGGTATCTTCCCGGACCAGGGCTCAAACCCGTGTCTCCCGCCTTGGCAGGTGGATTCTTAACCACTGCTCCACCAGGGAAGCCCCATTCAACTATTTATTGAGCAACAGTTCAGAATGGATCTTTCTAGACCTTTTGCTGTGTGTATCTGTATATGATTATAAGTATATATACATGTATCCTTTTAATTTAATTTCTCCCTTTTTTAATTTTTACATGAATGCTACTTCTGTTCTACAGCTTATTCCTTTCACTTAACAAGTCTTGGAGATCTTTTCTTGTCAGCATATTTGAGTAGATCCACTTCATTCTTTTTAACGACTGCATTGTTTTCCACAGTAAGAAAAGAAACATAATTTAACTCATGCTTTTAATTAATATTAAAATTTGTAAATTAAAAATGAACTCTTTATTCACGGACTTATAGGTTCTTTTTAGTTTTTCTTCATTTCAAACAATGCACATGGAACATACTTGCCCCAGAAGTGGGATTGCTGTGTTATCCACATCTAAAATTGACCTACTGAACTTACTGTTCCCCAAATATTCAGTGTTTAGTTTTAAACCTCAGCTAGGTTGTAACCTTCTTGATAGCTGAGGTTGCATACTCTCTGTCTCTAATGGTACCTTTTATGGACTTGGACACATAGTATGACTGCCTACCTTACAGTGTTTTGGGGAGGATCAAATGAGATTATGTTTATGGAAAATAGGACCCCTGTGTTTGTATAATGTTCTCCAGGTTACGAAACAATTTGAATTATTTTACTTAATCTTTGCCACAAACAAGGGAGGTTATTATTATCTCCATCTCACTGATGAAGGAAACTAGGGCTCAGGGAGGCTACAACTTTGCCATGATTGCAACACTGAGAAGGAAGGAACCTCAGACTACAGATCCTACGCTTTTTTTGCATTTAAGTCATTCCTCCAACTAAAAGAGAATGCTATGCAAATATGAAGTATTACTTTAGCGTTTTATGCAGATAGGTTTTTTTCTCTTCCTGATTTGAGATTTCATATTTGGAATGATTGTAAAGCAGAGAGGTTGATAAATGAATTCATGTTGCAGATGTTTATCAATCTCCAACTCTTTAAAATTTTTCTGTAACCTTTCTATCTCTCCTTTACCCAGGGCCCAGATATTACGCTGTCTAAACTTTACAAGTTAATTGAAGAATCTTGTCCTCAGCTGGCAAATTCAGTACAGATCAGGTAAGCTTCATTTTCTTCTGTATATATGAAAAGATGTCAAAGTAGATAAAAATTAGAAGAGGGCACATGGTGATTAATTCCTTAAAAAAAAACCTTTATTATTCTAGGTTGTTTTCTTAAGTACATGTATTTATTTTTTTTGAAAAATGGATAGCATTAAACATACTGCTTAAAAATTTATTATTCTGTACAGATCTACATTGCTCCTTTTAGCTGTTGCAGAGAATTTCATTTTTACTGACTGATATGTAACTTTGAGAAGTTTTATAATCAAGAAAACATCAGCAATGATGCTTTTCAGAATATGGGAGTGACATTTTGGATTATCAAATATGTTTTGTGTGCCACCATTTTATATGAATCTCTGAATTGTTTTTAAAATAGATTTATTTTAGGTGATTGTGGAATATGAAATGTGGGAAGATGTTCAAAGGGCCTTCCTAAAATGCACACCTCATTTTTCTTGTTCAGAATCAAACTGATGGCTGAAGGCGAATTGAAGGATATGGAACAATTTTTTGATGACCTTTCAGATTCTTTTTCTGGAACTGAACCAGAGGTTCACAAAACGAGTGTAGTAGGTATGAAGTTCTTCTAAGGAGAGCAGGGAATATTTTCACTGAAGTGAACTGCTCTCTAAATCACATCTGTCGTTACTCTGCTGTATCTGAGCACACACAGTGGGGATGCTGGACATGTTATAGTTTGTATTCATCGCCTTGCCATTTTGACCTGTGTTTAAATAATTGTCTTGTGGAAAAGCATCTTCTGTTTTGTCTACTGTCATCAGAGTATTAGCCTGGTCGTGGAGCCTTTTAGGGTTCCTCAGCTCTTTCTCACAGTCCTCTGCTCACTTGTCCACATTGTACGACTGAGTCAGGGTCACCAGCTAAACTTTTATGAAGAGAGGTAAGTAAGAGTAGATTACTGATATAGTTTATAAGGCAAGGGTATATATGAAGTTTCTTGACGCTTTGCTGTTAGCAGTATAGTCATACTCCATCCATCTGGCATTTTTTTCCTGGTAGTTTTTATGTTACTTACCCTCAGTTATTTATTGATCTTCCATGTGCCAGGCTCTGGACTTTAAGAGAGACTGGAAACTTCCTCTTATGGAGATTGCTTTCTTGTGGTTGTGGGCAGAGGAGCAGGCAGACAGTAGAAAATAAACAAATAGAATCACTTCAGATGTTGTAACAGTCACGGAAGGATACATTGGCTGGATAAAGAGTGGAGTGCGGGTGGGAGGACTGAGGCTTGAATATAAAGAGAAAGTCAGCTTCGTAAAAGGTGGTAAAAGAAGATTCTATGCGGAGGGGAACAGCAACTGCAAGTGTCTTTTTTTTTTCATTATTTTGGAGGAAGAACTGCAACAAATAGTCATCAACTTTTTGTAGCGTGGATTTCAAGTTAATGCCTTTACCTCCTCTCTGTCTTGTTTCATAGGTTTATTTCTGCGTCACATGATCTTGGCCTACAGTAAGCTTTCTTTCAGTCAAGTGTTTAAACTGTACACTGCCCTTCAGCAGTACTTCCAGAATGGTGAGAAAAAGACAGTGGAGGATGCTGATATGGAGCCGGCCAGCAGAGAGGAGAGCGAAAGAAAAATGGAAAAAGAAGAACTTGATGTATCTATAAGGTAAGTTGGGTTTTTCTGGTGGGAATCCCTTTCCTGTGAAATAGCATCATTACGGGAGCAGCAAATCCTCATTCATCCAGCAGTAAATCCTCATTCATCCTCGTTCTGGATGAACTCATTCATCCAGAGTTCATGTGCTGGCTGTCATCTTTTTGTCCCTCCAGATCCAGGAAGTTCACCCTTACGGGCTGCATCAGTAATCTCCTTGCCTTCTAACTTCTGATTGAGAGGCACTGGTGGGAAATCCAGAGGGTCAAGGAGAGTGAGGTCAAGGTGTTGATTCACTGGCTCCCTTCCTTCGGGGTCACAGTGGGCTGGCAGTAGGGTCACAGCCTCTGTCAGGTGGCCTGCTCTGCATACCTCGGGGGTCTAGTAACTGGGGAGGTTTCCCAGGCCCGGTGCAGAAGGTGCCCCACTATTACCAGCCCTGGGAACTTTATTACCCGCTATGGCTTATCCATCCCCTGCCCCTATTTTTGTAACTGGCCCTTTATTAAACTTTTCTCAAATTACGCCATTTGAATATGCCATTTGTTTTCTGCTGGGACCCTGAGTGGTAGTGTTCATTATATCACAGTGAATTAACAATTGATTAATTCAGTGAAAATTTATTGAATGCCTGCTAAAGTTTAAGCCTGGGGATGTGGTGCCACTGCTTACCCAGTTGTTTAAGCTCAAAGCCTAGGCATGTCCCTGTGTCCTCCCCCTCCTTCACCCCTGCAGCCAGTCCTTCCGCAGATGCAGCCAATCCTTCCTCCTCAATATGTTTGGAATTAGTTCACTTCTGTCCATTGCCACTGCTTCCCCTGTGGTCTAAGCACCGAATCTCTTTCCTGGATGACTGCTCTAGCCTCCCGACTGCTTTCCTTGCCTCCACTCTTGTTTCCTTACTATCAGTTTTTCCTGTAGCATCCAAGGGAACCATTATGATGTAAATCACACCACGTGTTCTTATGCCCCAAACCCTCCTTGACTATACATGGAATTTAGACAGAAATCTGAGCTACTGTGGCCTCATTACTTGCATGATCTGGCCCCTGTCATCTTCCCTACCTCTTTCTCCTTACTTTCCATTCACTGTCAGAGTCTGTCTGCTCTGGCTTGCTTTCAGTTTCTTCAATACCAAGCCGAGGTCTGCCTCAGGGTGCCTCGCAGGCTCTCCCTGGCTTCTTACCTCGCTCACTCTCTTTCACCGTTCACTCCCTTTCACTGTTCAGATCTCAGCTCCCGTGTCCTCACACAGGCCTTTCCTGACCACATGTCTGAAGTAACCTTCATCCTAAATACTTCCAACTTCTTTATTTTTTCCATAGCTCTCCTCACTAAGTAACTTTTTGCATTTATTTACTTAGACTCATTTGTATTTGTCTTTGCACCCCTTCAAGAGCTAAGACCCTTCTCTGTCATATTTCACTTCATTTTCCTCAGTGCTTGGCTTGTAATGTCTGTGAATATGTGTTGGATGAATGAATGCAGAGAATCAGAACACATCATTCATCGCCCACACTGGTAACTGGCCCCATAAAACACTTTGTATTGACTTCCCTTCACTGTCTCACATCCCCTCTCCCCAGCTGTTACCTGGGATCACCTCCCAAATAGACTACTTATATTTGGAGGGAAAAGCATATAAAGTGTGTGTGTGTGTGTGTGTGTGTGTGTGTGTCTTTTGTATTTCCTGATCTCAGGGAGCCCACAGTCTGGTGAGGAAGACTGGCACCCAAACAGATCACTACAAGTAACGATGTGTTCAGAGCTCTGAGAGAAGTAAGCCCCACCTGCCCCATGTAGGCTGGCTAACCCCCTTGAGGGCTGCGGAGGTCTGTGTGTGTAGCCAGAGAATATTTCCCTGCAGTTCCTATGAGTGGCCTTTGTACAGTTATGTGATTTGTTCAGCACACTCTGGGAGCAAGAAGACTGTAGGACCAGTAAGTACTTCCAGAAACTCAGAGTTGCTCAAAGAGGCTTCTCATCTAGTGGAAAGGCAGAACCTTGTAGGGTTGAGTCTGGCCCTGGAGTCAGACCCCTGGATTTGAATTCTGGCTCCTCCACTTATTCCCTTAAGACCTTGGGCAAGTCACCCTCTCTGTACCTCAGTTTTCTCATCTGTAAAATGGGGCTCATGTCACCTCCTCAGAAGGTTATTTTGAGAATTAAATGATAAATCTATATGAAGTGTTTACAACTGTGCCTTTAAACATTTGACAAATATTCACTATTCTTCTTCTCTAATTTCTCTTTTGTTTAATTCCCCTGAGGAAGGGTTCCAGGAAAAAATGTAATCTTTGTCCTAGCTGCTTTATATGCTTAAAGTAGCAGAATGTCAGTTCTTCAGAAATGTTAAAATTCAGACTTTTCTTATTTAGGTTTGACTTTCTCCTAAATTAATCTGATTTAATTAGGTCTAACTGCATCGTTTTGTTTTTATTCTAATCTAAGAATTCATTTGTGTGTAATAATAGTGTGTATACTGTTAAGGTGTATGGTTTCAGAAAATAGTGTGCATTTAGTAAACTGAATTTCATCACTGAAATAGAAGAAATGTATTATTTAAATATTATTCTACTTAAGTATTATAATTCTTTGTCCAAAAAGAAATGATTTTGACTTGTTATAGGATTTTTAAAATTTCATGATGTATATTTACATACATTTCTTGATTCTTTTAAAAAGGAAAATTCATTTTTTTCTTTTTGTGCTCTTTTCTAGTGTTTTATTGCATTATGAGAGGCTTCTCACTTTAGCCCTTTCATTTTCTTCCTTCCTTTCTTCCTTTCTTTCTACCCTCCCTCCCTCCCTCCCTTCCTTTCTTAGTTATTGGAATGTTTTTAGGTCTTGCTTTCTTCAGGGAAATTATTTTTCTTGCCCTAGAAATTTGTATTAAAATTAGAGAGCCCAGAGTAACATTGACTAGCTTGCAAATCTCCCATCCTACAATGAAATAACTACTGTTTGAAAAAGGGGGACCCACCTGTTAATTTAGAAGGGAGGGAATATTCAGTGAACGAATGTTTATCAGGTGTTTTTTAAAAATCCAATTATAGAAGAAAGTACAGACTGACATTTAGCTTCAGCTTTTCATTTACTCGTTGTTGCTACAGGGCAGCATTTGTTTCCTGCAATAAGAGAGGGGGGCTTACAGGGTTACACCTTGTGAGTTTGCAGCGGAGGCTACTAGTCTGCAAGCTGCTGGAACTACACCTTCTCTGTGCTTCTAAAAAGACCTAACAAAAGTAGAAGTTCTCTGGCATTTCTTCACTTGCCAGTGATTTAATATAAATCTCCCAAATTCATTAATTTATTCAGCACATACTTATTCAGTGCTTCTGGTGTGCCAAGCACTATGCTAGCTGCTATGCTGTCAGCGCAGAGGAGAAAGTCCCTGTCCTCATGGAGTTATGTGGGAGGGTCAGGTAATCGAGAGGTAACTAAGTTAACAACTAATGTAATTTCAGAGAGTGTCAGTGCAGGAAAGGAATGACTGGGACACAGGGATACAGAATAACTGTGGGGTGCTGTCAGGGAAGGGCCCTTTAAGACTGAGAGCTAGGTGATGAAGGAGCCAGCCCTGAGAAGAGTTGCCAGAGCACATGCAGACTCACAGCCCAAGACAGGACAAGCTGACATATTGGACGGACAGACGGAGGACAGTGTGGCCTGAGCACACAAGTCGGGAGGAGGGGTTGGATCACCTCTCCGGTCACACACCTCAGAAGGGTTCAGGTCCTCATGGCCTCCTGGGTGTTTAGTAACTGTTCCCAATCTCAGTCCTTCCCCTCCCCTGCTTTTGTCTTGTCATCACCCTGCTCAGAAGTCTCCAGAGATTCACAAAGTCTCCCAGCCTGGCATTTGAGGCCTTCCACAGTTGACCTTTCTGACCTTTAATTTCTGTTCCTCAACTTGGATCCTTTACCCCAGCCAGCCAGGTGTGCTTGTATCCCTCTGACAGGCCAGGCATTTTCCCATTCTGCATCTTTTGGTTTCCTTTCCTGGAATGCCTTCTTCCTTCCTTGTCATTTCTTCACTCCTTGCCAACTTTCAGGGTCCTCACCACTTCAGCTGGAGTGATTTCTCCCTCTTCTAAGTGCAGAGATCATATTAATTCTTGGTATTTATTGTTTATTGCCATCTTTTCACATGCGCTGGTCTTAACCTTCACCAAGACTGTAAGCCCATTAAGACATTTTCTTGGGGGACCTAGACTTGTGTTTTACGCATTGCAAGTACCTAAACACCCCAGTTTGTTGATTGTTTAATCCTATGTTATATTTTAAAAATTTCAGTTATAGTGGGTGATTTGAGCCCTATAGAGGAGTTTCCAGAGTCCTTTTGAGAATCTGATGAATGCCATGTACTATCCCCACATTAAAAATGCATATTTTGCATTTTTACAAGGTTCATGGGCTCCTAAAGCCCATCCGTGGACCCAGGTTAAATGCCTTTGATGTATAGCACTTGTAAGTTTAAAGTTCTGTCTCAACTGGTAATGGGATTCATAAACAAGGTATACTTGAGTCCTTTTCCTAAAGGAGTAACCCCCTTCCTAAGTTGAATACATTTGTGGCTTTTTTTTTTTTTTTAATTTATTTATTTGGCTGTGTTTGGGTCTTAGTTGTGGCCCTCGGGATCTTTGTTGCCACGTGCAGGACCTTTAGTTGCGGCATGCGAGGCTTTTAGTTGCGGCATGCGGGGTTTAGCTCCCTGACCAGGGATCGAACCTGGGCCCCCTGCGTTGGGAGCATGGAATCTTAGCCACTGGACCACCAGGGAAGTCCCCCTTTGTGGCTTTTTAAGAGTTACTTTCTCTGGCATGTGTTTGAGGTCCTGAGGAGGCAAAGAAGGAGTCAGTAAAAGGATGGTTTGGGCCATGGTATTTTTACTTGCTGTTTCCAAGCTTGTTCACGTCGGCCACTGTTGCCACCATGGAAGCCAGAGCCAAACTTGATCTTCATTTATAGCAAATGTGTTTGCCTTAATTTGCAGCAATTTCGTTTTATGTGATTCTGGTTTTCTCTTTCTGTTTTATTAACCTTATTGTTCTTGTGTCCTGTGTTATAAGCTACTTCAAGTCTTTTTTGGGGGAAGGGTTTAAGTAAATAAAGCATTTGGTAACAGTGAGCATCATGGACCTTAGAGGAGGGTGGGACCGGGAGTGGTGCGTCCCATTTCTTTCAGATCCTTGTCTGTCTCTAGCCTTTTTGTGTACAGTCATATTTATTTCAAGCCTTGGGCTTACTTTCTTCGAAGGGTATGTTAAGAGAAAAGGGCTTCTTATTGCCCAGACATTTAGCTGTTTTCCATTTGAGAACTTGGCCTGTGAATTTTCTTTCCATTTCCCTCCAGGTCACTGTTGTTTCGCTGATCTTTGTTATGCTGGTCAGGGCTGGTCCTTGGCAGCTCCGATACCTGTAGAATCTGATATGCTTGCTGCTTTGTATCAGAAATGTAACCAAGAGAATATCAGAGCAGCTCTTCCCAAAGTGTTTTCTGTGGAACACCAGTGCTTCTTGAGAGATGTGAGGAAAGGATTCTTCATTCAGATGAGTTTGGTAAATGGTACATTAAACAAAAGTGAATAAAGTGTCTCTCTGTTGGATTTCTCTCATGTGTATCATGAATCTCCCAGGGAAGAGAGGGTGTACAGCTTTCCCCAAGTGATTTAACCTCAGCAGCATTTCGTTTTCTTTCGGAATACCTATTTACATATTGTTTGCATGAAACAGTTTGAGAACTGCTGTATTAGACACAGAGTGCTTATAAAAATATTATTGATGAGTAAATATTGATTTTTCTACTTATTGTAATCCTGTATAGAGAAGCCATTTATTCAGAGTCATGTGGCAAAAGGGTATTATTCATACTTTGCTCTCAAAAGTAAGACTGTTTGTGCATGTATAGATTTCTCAAGTCTAGATTTATATCAGTTTATTTCTTATTTGTTGGTTCTGTGTGATCTAAACTTCCAGGCAAATGGTTATTTCTTAGATAACACCTCTTTTTCTTGTTCTGGAATACAGCACCATCTTATATGTGTAGCGAGGAGTTAGAGACTTTTTATTCATTCATTTCTCAAACTCTGAGTGCCCATTGTGTGCCTGGGGGACTGGGTGTTCATATACAAATATAAGTAAGAACAGCCAGTGTGGCAGTGCTAGATGCAGTGATCCCTATCTCTGGGAGACAGTGGGAGCTCAAATGAGAGATGTCAGGAGAGATTCTTGGAGGATATGACACTTGAGGTATTCTTGAATGACGGATGATACAACAGTGCAACAGTGGATGGAAAATGGGCCCTGCAGGTTGAGGAAGCAGGGGGGCATCTTGGCATGATAGGAGATTGTAAGGAGTTCATCAGGACTGGGGTGTGGGTAAGAAAGAGAAGGCAGAGGAGAGAGGTAGGAGCACCTGCTAAGCAGTGCAGACTTTATTCTGGAAGGTGATGAGATACCACAGGAGCGCTTTAAATCAGGGACGATAGACTTGCATTTTAGAAAGATCATGCTGGAGGCTATGTACAGTCGAAGTCTACATCTGTCCGTAATTATATCATGTGAACTTCGGCAGGTCATTCAACATCACTTTTTAAGCATGTCTTTTCTATTCCTGAGAAGAGGGAATTAATTTTAAAAGTTTTTAAACTTTTCTGATGAAGAATCTATTTAACTTTGTAAAGCATTATCATTTTCACTATTGTGTAATTCATTATTATTATTATTATTATTTTTTTCCAGAGAAGAGGAGGTATCTTGCAGTGGGCCTCTGTCCCAAAAACAAGCAGAATTTTTTCTTTCTCAACAGGTATGTTCTGTAATTGGTCATGAATTTTTTTTTAATCCTGTGACATTATATGTCATGACATATGTTTGTTATGTGAGTAGGTTTATTAGTGAAGCAGCATTATTCTTATTCTTGGTCATTTTTTCTTACTAACAATGCAGTTGTAGCTATGTGTCCCTTCCTATTTTCTGTGTGATTTTATTTCTCTGTTAGGGTCATAATGCATGTTCATTTATTAATGGTGTGTGACTAACACAGCCCAAAAATGTGATTTAGAAGACCCACTTCCCTTTTCCCCAACACTTTATCATGGACATTTTCAAACAGAAATACAAATTGAAAAGCATTATATAGTGAATACCCATATACCCATCATCTAGATCCTGCAATTAATATTTTGCTCCGTTTATCATATATCTACCCATATAGCCACCATTTCATCTTATTTTTTGATACATTTCAAGTTGCAAGCATCGCTACTCTTTTACCCCAGACATTTCTTACTGGTGTTTTTGAGCCATACTTTTTCCTTTTTTTTTGGTAATATAAGCTGGATGTTTTTCTCCCATGTTATTTTCAGCATAGAATTTTGATTTTTGCTCTACTTTTCTAGTTTTCCCTATTTTTGTTATTAATTTTCTTTCTGCAGAAAGATGTAATGTTTAGATCTAGATGCAGGTGATAGAATCACTCCTACAGATGAATACTAAACAGATTGAAAAACTCATCTAGACAATTGGTTAACTGTAGAGGAGAAAATAGACCTGGATCTTCACCTCATCTTTGCACCTCAGTACTTTACAGGTGGATTAAAGGCTTAACTATAAACATTTAAGGTTATAATTAGACCAGGAGGAACTACATATTAACTTTTTTTTTGAATTTCATTTATTTTTTTATATAGCAGGTTCTTATTAGTCATCCATTTTATACACATAAGTGTATACATGTCAATCCCAGTCTCCCAATTCATCACACCACCCCTCCCACTCCGCCGCTTTCCCCCCGTGGTGTCCATACGTTTGTTCTTTACATCTGTGTCTCAGTTTCTGCCCTGCAAACCGGTTCATCTGTACCATTTTTCTAGGTTCCACATATATGTGTTAATATGCGATATTTGTTTTTCTCTTTCTGACTTACTTCACTCTGTATGACAGTCTCTAGATTAATCCATGTCTCTACAAATGACCCAGTTTCGTTCCTTTTTATGGCTGAGTAATATTCCATTGTATATATGTACCACATCTTCTTTATCCACTCGTCTGTCCATGGGCATTTAGGTTGCTTCCATGACCTGGCTATTGTAAATAGTGCTGCAGTGAACATTGGGGTGCATGTGTCTTTTTGAATTATGGTTTTCTCTGGGTATATGCCCAGTAGTGGGATTGCTGGATCATATGGTAATTCTATTTTTAGTTTTTTAAAGAACCTCCATACTGTTCTCCATAGTGGCTGTATCAATTTACATTCCCACCAGCAGTGCAAGAGGGTTCCCTTTTCTCCACACCCTCTCCAGCATTTGCCGTTTGTAGATTTTCTGATGATGCCCATTGTAACTGGTGTGAGGTGATACCTCATTGTAGTTTTGATTTGCATTTCTCTAATAATTAGTGATGTTGAGAAGCTTTTCATGTGCTTCTTAGCCATCTGTATGTCTTCTTTGGAGAAATGTCTATTTAGGTCTTCCGCCCATTTTTTGATTGGGTTGTTTGCTTTTTTAATGTTGAGCTGCATGAGCTGTTTATATATTTTGGAGATTAATCCTTTGTCCGTTGATTCGTTTGCAAATATTTTCTCCCATTCTGAGGGTTGTCTTTTCGTCTTGTTTGTAGTTTCCTTTGCTTTGCAAAAGCTTTTAAGTTTCATTAGGTCCATTTGTTTATTTTTGTTTTTATTTCCATTACTCTAGGAGGTGGATCAAAAAAGATCTTGCTGTGATTAATGTCAAAGAGTGTTCTTCCTATGTTTTCCTCTAAGAGTTTAATAGTGTCCAGTCTTACATTTAGATCTCTAATCCATTTTGAGTTTATTTTTGTGTATGGCGTTAGGAAGTGTTCTAATTTCATTCTTGTACATGTAGCCGTCCAGTTTTCCCAGCACCACTTATTGAAGAGACTGTCTTTTCTGCATTGTATATCCTTGCCTCCTTTGTCTTAGATTAGTTGACCACAGGTGCGTGGATTTATCTCTGGGCTTTCTATCCTGTTCCATTGATCTATATTTCTGTTTTTGTGCTAGTACCATATTGTCTTGATTACTGTAGCTTTGTACTATAGTCTGAAGTCAGGGAGTCTGATTGCTCCAGCTCTGTTTTTTTCCCTCAAGACTACTTTGGCTATTCGGGGTCTTTTGTGTCTCCATACAAATTTTAAGATTTTTTGTTCTAGTTCCGTAAAAAAAATGCCATTGGTAATTTGATAGGGATTGCATTGAATCTGTAGATTGCTTTGGGTAGTATAGTCATTTTCACAATATCGATTCTTCTAATCCAAGAACATGGTATATCTCTCCATCTGTTGGTATCATCTTTAATTTCTTTCATCAGTGTCTTATAGTTTTCTGCATACAGGTCTTTTGTCTCCCTAGGTAGGTTTATTCCTAGGTATTTTATTCTTTTTGTTGCAGTGGTAAATGGGAGTGTTTCCTTAATTTCTCTTTCAGATTTTTCATCATTAGTGTATAGGAATGCAAGAGATTTTTGTGCATTAATTTTGTATCCTGCAACTTTACCAAATTCATTGATTAGCTCTAGTAGTTTTCTGGTGGCATCTTTAGGATTTTCTATGTATAGTATCATGTCATCTGCAAACAGTGACAGTTTTACTTCTTCTTTTCCGATTTGTATTCCTTTTTTTTCTTTTTCTTCTCTGATTGCCGTGGCTAGGACTTCCAAAACTATGTTGAATAATAGTGGTGAGAGTGGACATCCTTGTCTTGTTCCTGATCTTAGAGGAAAGGCTTTCAGTTTTTCACAATTGAGAATGATGTTCTCTGTGGGTTTGTCATGTATGGCCTTTATTATGTTGAAGTAGGTTCTCTCTATGCCCACTTTCTGGAGAGTTTTTATCATAAATGGGTGTTGAATTTTGTCAAAAGCTTTTTCTGCATCTATTGAGATGATCATATGGTTTTTATTCTTCAATTTGTTAATATGGTGTATCACATGGATTGATTTGTGTATATTGAAGAATCCTTGCATCTCTGGGATAAATCCCACTTGATCATGGTGTATGATCTTTTTAGTGTGTTGTTGGATTCTGTTTGCTAGTATTTTGTTGAGGATTTTTGCATCTATATTCATCAGTGATATTGGTCTGTAATTTTCTTTTTCTGTAGTACCTTTGTCTGGTTTTGTTATCAGGCTGATGGTGGCCTCATAGAATGTGTTTGGGAGTGTTCCTTCCTCCACAGATTTTTGGAAGAGTTTGAGAAGGATGGGTGTTAGCTCTTCTCTAAATGTTTGGTAGAATTCACCTGTGAAGCCATCTGGTCCTGGACCTTTGTTTGTTGGAAGATTTTTAATCACAGTTTCAATTTCATTACTTGTGATTGGTCTGTTCATATTTTCTATTTCTTCCTGATTCCATCTTGGAAGGTTATACTTTTTAAGAATTTGTCCGTTTCTTCCAGGTTGTCCATTTTATTGGCATAGAGTTGCTTGTAGTAGTCTCTTAGGATGCTTTGTATTTCTGTGGTGTCTTTTGTAACTTCTCCTTTTTCATTTCTAATTTTATTGATTTGAGTCCTCTCCCTCTTTTTCTTGATGAGTCTGGCTAATGGTTTATCAATTTTGTTTATCTTCTCAAAGAACCAGCTTTTAGTTTTATTGATCTTTGCTATTGTTTTCTTTGTTTCTATTTCATTTATTTCTGCTCTGATCTTTATGATTTCTTTCCTTCTGCTAACTTTGGGTTTTGTTTCTTTCTCTAGTTCATTTAGGTGTAAGGTTAGGTTGCTTATTTGAGATTTTTCTTGTTTCTTGAGGTAGGCTTGTATTAATATAAACTTCCCTCTTAGAACTGCTTTTGCTGCATCCCATAGGTTTTGGATTGTCGTGTCTTCATTATCATTTGTCTCTAGGTGTTTTTTGATTTCTTCAGTGATCTATTAGTTATTTAGTAATGTATTGTTTAGCCTCCATGTGTTTGTGTTTTTTACGTTTTTTTCCCTGTAATTCATTTCTAATCTCATAGCGTTGTGGTCAGAAAAGATGCTTGATATGATTTCAATTTTCTTAAGTTTACTGAGGCTTGACTTGTGACCCAGGATGTGATCTAACCTGGAGAATGTTCCGTGCGCGCCTGAGAAGAAAGTGTAATCTGCTGTTTTTGGATGGAATGTCCTATAAATGTCAATTAAATCTATCTGGTCTATTGTGTCATTTAAAGCTTGTGTTTCCTTATTAATTTTCTGTTTGGATGATCTGTCCGTTGGTGTAAGTGAGGTGTTAAAGTCCCCCACTATTATTGTGTTACTGTCGATTTCCTCTTTTATAGCTGTTAGCAGTTGCCTTATGTATTGAGGTGCTCCTATGTTAGGTGCATATATATTTATAATTGTTATATCTTCTTGGATTGATCCCTTGATCATTATGTAGTGTCTCCTTCCTTGTCTCTTGTAACATTCTTTATTTTAAAGTCTATTTTATCTGATATGAGGATTGCTACTCCAGCTTTCCTTTGATTTCCATTTGCATGGAATATCTTTTTCCATCCCCTCACTTTCAGTCTGTATGTGTCCCTAGGTCTGAAGTGGGTCTCTTGTAGACGGCATATATATGGGTCTTGTTTTTGTATCCATTCAGCAAGCCTGTGTCTTTTGGTTGGAGCATTTAATCCATTCACATTTAAGGTAGTTATTAATATGTATGTTCCTATTACCATTTTCTTAATTGTTTTGGGTTTGTTTTTGTAGGTCCTTTTCTTCTCTTGTGTTTCCCACTTAGAGAAGTTCCTTTAGCATTTGTTGTAGAGCTGGTTTGGTGGTGCTGAATTCTCTTAGCTTTTCCTTTTCTGTAAAGCTTCTGATTTCTGCATCGAATCTGAATGAGATCCTTGCTGGGTAGAGTAATCTTGGTTGTAGGTTCTTCCCTTTCATCACTTTAAGTATGTCATGCTACTCCCTTCTGGCTTGTAGAGTTTCTGCTGAGAAATCAGCTGTTAACCTTATGGGAGTTCCCTTGTATGTTATTTTTTGTTTTTCCCTTGCTGCTTTCAATAACTTTTCTTTGTCTTTAATTTTTGCCAATTTGATTACTACGTGTCTCGGTGTGTTTCTCCTTGGGTTTATGCTGTATGGGACTTTCCGCACTTCCTGGACTTGGGTGGCTATTTCCTTTCCCATGTTAGGGAAATTTTCAACTATAATCTCTTTAAATATTTTCTTGGGTCCTTTCTCTCTGTCTTCTCCTTCTGGGACCCCTATAATGCAAATGTTGTTGTGTTTAATGTTGTCCCAGAGGTCCCTTAGGCTGTCTTCATTTCTTCTCATTTTTTCTTTCTTTATTCTGTTCCACAGCAGTGAATTCCACCATTCTGTCTTCCAGGTCACTTATCCGTTTTTCTGCCTCAGTTATTCTTCTACTGATTCCTTCTAGTGTATTTTTCATTTCAGTTATTGTGTTGTTCATCTCTGTTTGTTTGTTGTTTAATTCTTCTAGGTCTTTGTTAAACATTTCCTGCATCTTCCTGATCTTTGCCTCCATTCTTTTTCCGAGGTCCTGGATCTTCTTCACTATCATTATTCTGAATTCTTTTTCTGGAAGGTTGCCTATCTCCACTTCAGTTAGTTGTTTTCCTGGGGTTTTATCTTGTTCCTTCATCTGGTACATAGCCCTCTGCCTTTTCATCCTGTCCATCCCTTTGTGAATGTTACATATTAACTTTTAACTGATCTCTGGGTGGGGAAGAACTTTCTAAACAGAAAAGCTGTGGAAGAAAACACGTAGGAGATCATTTGATTTTTCAGCATAAAAATGAAAAACATCTACATGTCAGTACATGTTCTAACAAAATTAAAACTCAAACAACGAAACAGGAAAAAGAGTTGCAATACGTATGACAAAGGGTTAATACTTTTGCTTAAAAAATTGTAGTTTCAAAGCCCATTTGATGATGAGACAAATTTATAATATATTATTACATGAAAAAAGTAGGTAATAAAATGATATAGTCTAACTTTGTTAAAAAAGTATGCGTATATATATGTATAAACACATACATACACACACACACACACACACACACACACACACAAAAAAGACTGGAACGAGATACACTGACAAAAAAATAGTGTTATTTCTGGGTGGAAGGATTACAGATGATTTTTGTTTTCTTCTTTATGCTTTTCCATATTTTTGGAATCTTCTATAATGATATAATGAATTCAAATATAATTAGAAATTATTATTATTCATAAAGAAAAATTTGTCTAGCTAAAATTGAAGAGTCCATAACCCAGTTAAGTACTAATCATTAATTTAGAAGTCATTTTCTACATATTTTATATAATCATTGCTGGTACCATCCATATGAAACAGATAACCAGGAGTAGGGCAAGTGTGCATCTCCCTTTGCCAGGCTGGATATACATACTTCCTGCCTTAAAGGCACTTACAGTCTGGGGGTGGGATCAGCTGGTACTTTTAATATAATTTGATAAGTACTGCAGGAAGGGTTAGTGCAGGGCGCTTGTGGGAGCATGTCGGTACTTACAGGACCTTATCTAGTTTAGAAGGTGATAGAAGCAGGTGGCTGAAATCTAAACTGGGCCCTGAAGACTGAGCAGGAGTTTGCATGGAAGACTATGTGGATGGGTCGTTGGGAAGCTTAGAATTCCAGGAAGAGGAAACAGTGTTCTGCATGGTCAAGAGGAGAGTGTAGGTGCAGAAAAAAAAGTAATCAGATGATGCTATTTAGTATACATGTCCATATGTTTATTGGCCATTTCTTTCTACTGAGTTGTCATTTTTAAATTTCAGGCTTCTTTGTTAAAGAATGATGAGACTAAAGCCCTCACTCCAGCTTCTTTGCAGAAAGAGTTGAACAACTTGTTGAAATTTAATCCTGATTTTGCTGAAGCGGTGAGTCTTTTCCAGAATTTGTTGCTAAGTTGGAAAGCAGGGACAAGACTGTTCTTCCTATTGAGTAGTCGTGCAAATGAGGATTGGCCGAATGACCCAGGTTCTTGGAAAGAAATCATGTTGTTGGCACTTAAAGGACTCAGCCTACGTTGCAAAGCTTTCCCTCCCACCTCCACCCCTACTGGCCCGGGGGGATTTCTTTCTCTATTTGCGGCAAGCGGGGGCTACTCTTTGTTGTGGTGCGTGGGCTTCTCATTGTGGTGGCTTCTCTTGTTGCAGAGCATGGGCTCTAGATGCGTGGGCTTCATTAGTTGCGGCATGCAGGCTCAGTAGTTGTGGCTCGTGGGCTCTAGAGCGCAGCCTCAGTAGTTGTGGCGCATGGGCTTAGTTGCTCTGTGGCATGTGGGATCCTCCCGGGCCAGGGCTTGAACCCGTGTCCCCTGCATTGGGAGGCAGATTCTTAACCACTGCACCACCAGGGAAGCTCTGAATTCAAGTTTTAAGATCTTTAGTTTTGTACTCACACTGTTCCTTAATGCCTGAGCTAGGTGATTCCCCCTCCATCCTCACGTATCACCCATGGATCCTAATATAACCAGTGGCATAGTGGATGAATATTTAGGATAAAACTCTGACACAAATTCTAATGGAATTCCCTTTTTTCGTTTGGGTACACCTTCTGGGGGGAAAGTGTACCCAAACCAGCTAATGTACCTTAAGCCTATTTAACCCTGCCTGTGGGGAAAAGATTAAGGTAAACTATGACCATCTTGTTAAAATGGTAGGGGATACACAGGTGTTTGCAGCCAGTGGAACTCTCTGAATTAATATTACACAAGAGGAAGCAGAGCATTTAAAATATGTTGATTGTTTCTTCTTTTAGCACTACCTCAGCTACTTAAACAACCTCCGGGTCCAAGATGTTTTCAGTTCAACACACAGCCTCCTTCATTATTTTGACCGCCTGATTCTTACTGGAGCCGAAAGCAAAAGTAATGGGGAAGAGGGCTATGGCCGGAGCTTGAGATACGCTGCTCTGAACCTGGCTGCCCTGCACTGCCGCTTTGGTCACTAGTAAGTTTATAGACTTTTGTTCATGCGGAAATTGAAGAAATTATCTCTCAAATGTTAATTGAGATGTATTTTCTTTTTAATATGCTGTATTTAAAAAAAAAGAAGAAGGAAAAGGAGAAAAGAAAGAGCCTGTTCAACCTGGAATTGTCAATAACTTCTAAAGAAGGAAGGTTTTTGCAGTGAACAGAAGTTAATGAAAACCTTCTGCCTAAAGAGTCTGCCCCCTGGTGTCACTATTTAGCATTACCATCCAAGTACACGGCCTCTTTCTTTCTTTACTTCTAAGAATAACGGCCACTGAATTAAAAGGAAATTAGGTCATTAGGCCAGAGATTCCCAACAGGATTTTTCAGAGGTAATAATGGGGATGTAAAAGTTATTTTCAGTATTTCAAAAAGCCAAAAGGAAGTTGTATCTTTTTTTTTTTTTTTTTTTTTTTTTTTTTTTAGGAAGTTGTATCTTTACTGCATAAAAGACTGCGTGGCTTACCGAACGTCACGTTTGTGCTTTTGGTTGGAATTCAGGCAGCTCAGTGCGTGACAATGACTTATGCCATCGCTAAGATATGCCTGTGATTTTAATAAATAAAAATTGGAAATTGATCAGTTATTATTTAGTAAAGACTTAAGAGGATAAAAGCTTTCAAAATATGGAGGCTATTTTGGAAATAATGAAATAATGTGAATAATGGTGAAAAGGTAGGAAATTACTAATTGAAAGAGTCTCTCTGCCTCCCCTGTGGCTTTTTCCCATTTAAGAAAAATATGGTTTCTGCCACAGGCATCTTTGAATAGAGACTAGAGTGTGTTAATGGAAGTATAGTGTTCCAAGTTCAAGAACTGAGACTTCTACCCCTTGCTCTATGGCCCAGGCAACAACCAGGAAATTCTATTAACTTCTGGTTGTCACATTTTAAAACGGACATAGACAAGCTGGAGCTTGTGGGGGGGACAGTCTCACTGGAGGCATTCAAAGCCATGTCGTATAAATAGTGTGGGAAGGATGTGAGAATGTTTAGCCTGGAAAAGAAATGATTTAGCCAAGCATGTGTTTGACATCTTCCTGTAGTGAAGGTCATGTGAAAAGGGCTTAGATTGATCGAGGGTGTGACTACTAGAGAAGATAGGGAGCTGGTAAGTGCAAGTTAAAGGGCAAAACATTTTTGCTCCTTATAAGGAGGAGGTTTCCTTGTATGGAACCCTCTGAGAAAGGTGTCAGCAGAGTGCTCATGTGTGCAGCAAGGGTGACATTAAGGGAATCCAAGTGTCAGATTGATACTTGAACCAAAAAATGTTTAAGGCTACTCTGAACTTCATGATTTTGTGAGATTCCATATTATCTTTTAAGAGTCAACTTCTTTTTTTCTGCCCAGCTTTAATAACCTCTTTGATCAGGGCCTTTCATGTTTTATGTACTCATAATAAATAGCAGCACCATTTGTAATATTTGCCAGTAACCTATCTCTGTGTTACACACAGCTTGCCCTAGGGTTTGGAAATTTGTATGCAGTCTGCTAGATACAAGGAATTAATCTGTTGATGAATTTCTCTATATTTACAATATTATCAGTGGATAGGCAGCTAACTGTATGGAATTAATTACTAATTAATATCTGATTTACTCAACTCCAGGCTTCTTTACTTTTAGTCCTGGAGCTATGGGCTTGTATAAATCTTTCTCACTTAGCTAATAGGATTGTGAAGATTTCTTGAAAATCTTTGTAGTTGCTTATTGAGCATCTACTATGTACTAGGCACTGTTCTAGGTGCTGGGGATCAGGAGTGAAAAAAAAGAGGAAAAAAAATACCCCTGTTCTCATGGAGCTTACAGTGGGGGAGATAAATAATAAACAGCACTAAACATAATTATAATGAATCAGGTAGTGATAGGTCAGGATAAGAGATTAGAGAGTGATGATGGGGAGTACTATTGTTTTCATAAGTAACACTCTTCTTCCAGATATACACACAAATCACTTATTTGTCAATTTGTCACTTTCTGTTTAAATAGTAAGGTAGCAACTTGGCCCTCCCTTACCTCTATTAACTTAATATTTGAATAGAGATTTAAAGGAATTGAGGGAGTGAGTAATCTGTGCATTATCTGAAGAAAGAGTGTCCTTATTAGCTAGAACAGCAAGTTCAAAGGCCCTGAGGCAGGATTTACTTGGCATGTTTGAGGAGGAGCAAGTAGTGCGGTTAGAGTGCTGTAGTAAGGGGGGATAGAGGAGGACGGGGTTGTAGAGGTGGCAGGGGTCAGAGAGGTTAGGGTCCTGTAGGCCCGAGTAAGGACTTTGGCTTTTACACTGAATGACATAGGAAGCTGTTGTTTAGAGGCTACAGATCTTTCTGCTCTGGCATTTTGCGAATGGTAGACAGCCAATGCATTTCAGACCTTACAACCAGCTTGCCTCTTGCTCTTTTACTGAAAATTTTTATCAGAGGCTTTTCTGATTAGCAGCAATGGAAAACCATAGGTTCTTTAAGGATTTGCCAGAAACTTTAAAGTTTCTGTGTTGGTAATCTACCTTTTCTTCCTACCTGAGAAAAATAGTCTTTCTTTAGTCCTGTTTTAGCATACTATCTATACAGTTTGCCCAAAAACCTTTTTTCTAAATGTAACATTATTTATTTGGTCATCAGATGTTCAACAAAATTAAATCAACTGATATTTATTGAGGGCCTGTGTGTAAAGATATGCTTCCTGCTTTCAAATAGCTTATATTCTGGTGCCTCTCAGCATTAAAAGGGATTTAAAAGAAATGTAAAATAGGTAAAAATGTATCTGGTTTCTTTATTCAAACAGGTAATTATTGAGGAAGAATTCAGCTGTCAATTGATTGTGTGAGGCTATTGCTCGTGTTGATAGAAAATTTGACATTAATTTTTCCCTATGTAAGTGCTACCCATAGAATTTCTGATTCTTTTTTGAGATCCTCAGTGATCCAGTATTTATAGAACTTCTGTGCCCTCTGCAGGTTGAAGAAATAAAACTAACACAGATTAAATAAATAGAGGGTGGTGCACAGTAGTATTTAATTAAGCACCGCAGGCAGGTAGCGTTTCTGTGGGCTTTTTCAGAAGCGAAGGCCCAGTGGGGCCAAGAACAGTTGGCTGAGTTTCCACAGAAGTTGCGAGGTTGGGGGACACATCCCGGAGGGAGGGGAACCACATGAGCAGAAAGAAGACATCTCAGAAGGGAAAATCCTCAAAATACTTTTAAAAACTAGTATTGAAAAAATTATAAAAGTATCAGATCCCATAGTTAAAAAAAATTTTCAAATGATGCAGAAGCGAAGGCAATGGAAAGTAAAATCTTACATCCTCTCCTTGTCCCTCCCCTCAGCAGTAGACAACTAAAAAAAAAATCTTAGGAGCTGGGATGAAGAAAAGCCATTCTTTCATGTCCCTTTTAGTAGAAGTCCACCTTAGAAGGGACATGTTCTGTATCTCCACTGTTACTGTTTCTTACCGCTGGGGGAGGGGAGTGCCTCTGAGGGAATAAGCCCATGGTTTCAACTTCCAACCCAGAGGCGTGCACACTGGTGAATTACCGTACAGATGACTTCCTGTTACTGTTGCTTGTACATGTTTGTGGTTGTTAATGAGTTATTAATGTTCAGTCTGTCATTAGTCAACAGGCAGAGCTTGCCCTGCAGGAGGCGATTAGGATTGCCCAGGAGTCCAACGATCACGTGTGTCTCCAGCATTGCTTGGTGAGGCCACCTTCCTGTCTTGGAAGTTCTGCCCTTGGGTTGAGTTGGCTTTCGAAAGGCCCCGTTTGAATTGGGAGGTCCTCAGCAGTGATGGGAAACTAGTTAGGGGGTCAGGGAAATTCAGGAAAGGCAACCCATGTTTATTTATGTTTCTTAATTCTTGATGTCCATTTTACTTTGGAGGCATTTCTTGTCTACAAGTTTTAATGCAGCTTGCCATGCAAAACTGCCGCATCAAGTGTTGGCATTAACAAAGGTGTTTGCAATACTGGTAACTGGATAAGACCTGGTCCTGTCAAAGCATCTTCACCAAGCACAAGTAGAACACAGACTTCAGCAACCACCTGAGCATTTCACTTTCTCAGTTACAGGCCATATGGGGGCTTCATGCTTTTTTTCTGGAACATTTGCCACTCACTGCTCTCAGAGGTGAAGAAGATAAATGGCTTGATTATTTCAGTCTGATGGTTTTAATATGTTTGATGGGTTTCATTTAGGTTTATAATTTGTGAAAGTGTATTTTAGAGGATTTATCTTGTCTGTTGTTAATTTGTTCTTACAACCATGCTGATGCTTTCAACAGAACATTAGCCATTATTATTGTTATGATACATTTTGATGACTTCTCTTGCCAGAGCTGGCTTTATGTGCTGGGACAGAAGAGATCCGATAGCTATGTTCTTCTAGAACATTCTGTGAAGAAAGCTGTACATTTTGGGTTACCGGTAAGGCTCATCTTTCTGTGAGATTGTTTAAACAAATGGTATGGTTTTATTCTTGGTAGTTTCATGTGACCTTAATTATTAAACCACTAAATTCTCTTGATGGGTTTCTCTCTGCTCCCTTTATCCTAATAACATCTGTGAAAGTTCCATTTGTCAACTTGATGAGATCTTTGTTTAGTTTATTATCAACACTAACTTACACATATTTATTTAGAAAATTTTTAGGGAAGGCTTATTTTTAAACCAGGGATTGGCAAACTCTACAGCCCATGGGCCAGATCTGGCTCACTGCCTGCTTATGTATGGCCCTCAAGCTAAGAATGGATTTTACATTTTTAAATAGTTGGGGGAAAAAAAACAAAGAAGAATATGCGACATAGACCAACTGTGGCCTGCAAAACCTAAACTATTTACTATCTGGCCCTTTACAGAACAAGTTTGCTGATCCTTATTTGAAATAATAAACAAAGCCAGGAACCAGTAAACCTGACCAGCAGACTTGTCCTTTCTCATTTTGAGTAGCAGGGAAGGACCTGAATTATATTCCTCGATGACAAATACTGAGGGGCATTGAAAGGGCATAGTCTCTACACATGAAATAGTAATGACTGTTAGAATCTAGATTACTATTGCTCAAAGAACCTTATTCTGTCTAAAAAAAATTTAAAAATAAATGATAGACTTCTTAAGCACAATTTTTGTTACGGATTTAAGTGGACTTTTTTTAGTTGAGCTTTCATCCTTGAAAATTATACCAGAAGTTAATGAAAAGATAATTATGCTCATAATAAGCAGCCTTTCTTAATCTCCTACCACATAATGTGCCCAACACTGTTTGATATATACTATTTAATTTTAATCCTTAAAATAATTCTTTATGATGGGTGTGATGCCCATTTTACAGATGGGCTTGTCTAAGAAGCTAAGTGACTGGCCCCAGGTCACATGGTAAATGGCAGTGGCAGTGCTTAAGTCCAGATCCATTTAATTTCAAAGCCCTGGCTCTTCCCATTGTACTATTACCCTCTCTTCCATCCCCAGTTTTTCAGGAACATATCGCATACGGGTCAGGGTCAGGCTTACAGGTACTTTCTTTTTAAATAGTGCTATCATCGTGCATGTGCTGAAATGAAATATGCCAAATTTCTGAAGAGCAAAACAAAATTTTGTCACGTAATCTCTATCATGAGTCGTGCGTATGTCTGTCCCCTTAGTACCTCGCCTCTCTGGGAATACAGTCCCTAGTTCAGCAGAGAGCTTTTGCTGGGAAGACCGCAAACAAACTTATGGATGCACTAAAGGACTCCGACCTCCTGCACTGGAAACACAGCCTGTCAGAGCTCATCGACATCAGCATCGCACAGAAAACAGCCATCTGGAGACTCTACGGCCGCAGGTGGGTCTTCAAGGCTATGAGGGCACGAATCCTTTTATAGATGAGCAGAAGCCAGCAAATGGGTTCTGTGAAGGCCAAATGGATGGAGGTTGTTTGTACAGGGGATTAAAGAAAGCGCTTTAGAATTTTAAAACATTTTCTGCTTTGCACAGACTTTGCAAAGATTTTTCCTATGCGCATTTTTATTTACTCCTCCCAACAGCTCTGGGAGGTAACTGGGGGGTGATCTCCATTCCAGGATGCATAGGACAAGGTTCACAAATCTGATCTGCCCCAGATCACAAACGAATTAACAAGTGACAGAGCCCAGACTCAAGCCCAGGTCCTCTGGCTCCAAGCACCATGCCCCTGCACTCTGAGATGGGAACCTCTCTTCCTGTTGGCCAGGAGGCATGGGCCACACTCACTCAAGCCGAGCACCCCCTTAACCCAAAAGCTGCTATGTAAAGAAAGTTGCTTCCCCGTTGCCCAGGGTGTATCCTCTGGACTGTCTCCAGCTTTGTGTGTAACTCCCATTTAGCCTCCTGTAGCCTGGAAGTAAACTTCGGAACCAGATTTTTAATCCTGGAGCTACCTCACCTAGACAATATGCTGTTTCTAGGAATTCAGTCATGAAAGGAAGTGCCTATTTTATCAGTCTTGTTTTTGTACTTGAAATAATTTTTGGCACGATGTGGTCTGAAACAGCTGCAGACACTAGCCACTGCTTCCACTGTCAGAGCAGCCAGTGCCAGGATGGCATCAGGTCTGAATTTACCCGTGAAAACTAATTAACATACTGTGACCACAGGGAAAATTAGAGGCAGTGGGGCGGTCTGGAGCTTGGAGCTCCCAATTGTGCTGTAACCACTACGTTTTCTTTGGGGCTGCACATCCAGGATGCTTTTCTGCTCTCCTCGTCCCGAGGACAGGAGAACTGGCTTTGGGAGGCAGCTGCTCCCCGGAAGCCAGAGCCTGCTTCCTCCTGTTTCCACCCAAGGTAACTGTAGGGTGTGGCTGAGGGCAGCCTGTGTCTCTTGACTGACGGGGCTTCCTGTGTCTCCTCCCCAGCACCATGGCCCTGCAGCAAGCCCAGCTGCTGCTGAGCATGAACAGCCTAGAGTCGGTGAACGCAGGTGTGCAGCAGAACAACACGGAATCGTTTGCTGTGGCGCTGGGCCACCTCGCCGAGCTGCACGCGGAGCAGGTGGGCAGGTGGCCGGGCCCTGTGCTTCTGGAGCCATGTAGGCCCCGCCATTTCTGTCCTCTAGTGCTTGAGAAAAGCACTGGACGGGTCTGGTTGGATGCAAGTGGTTGGAAGGGTGAAATCCCACCAGTAGAAATGGACTGGGTGTGGAGTCTGCAAGGTTTGTTGAACTTGGGATCTCTTTCGGCATCAGGGAAGAGAGTGAGAGGTCAGCTGTTTCTATGTACCAAATGGAATAAAAAGGAGTCTTTGAAATTTAGGGTAGTAGAGCTGTGTATGTTTGTGGGAAAGGGAAGAACATAATAAGAGTACAGCTAAGATGACAATAGCCAAGGTTCGTTGTACATTTGTCCTGTGCCGGGCCCTATGCTTAGCGATTTACATGTATCATCTTCCTGATTCCTTACAGTAGCCTCGTAAGGTCAGCTTTATCATCACCCCTATTTCACAGAAAAGAAACTGAGCTCCAGGGAGCTAAATCCCATACCCACAGCCATTAAATGTCAGTGTCAGATCTTCAACCCAAGTCTGATTGACTCCAAAGAAAGACAGTTGGAATAGGGCATTACCTTTACTTACAGCCCAAGTAATTTCACACGATTCTTTTTATAGAGGATTGATTAAAGGGTCTCTCATGATGCGCTAGGCTTCCTTTCCCCTTTGCTCAAAAGTATCTTCTTCCATGGGAAAAGGTCAGGGAAAGCTCTTGTCTAAAGCCCTCCAACTAACTAACTGCTGCCTTGCTATAAGCACATTTCCTTGATCATATTATTTTCTCCACCTCTTTGTGGTATAATAATGATTGTTAGGTTGCGTCGTAACACTCAGTATTCCTTAATCTGCATCCTAAAATCTTTGAGTGGTTTCCACCCGTTTCAGAAGTCTATAAATACTTCCCTCTACTAGACATACTTTAGCATTTTACAATCCTCTAAGTGGTTGTGTAAACAAAGGGTATGGATGGGCTCTGGCTGGTGGCGTCTGCCTGCACCTCCATCAGCTGCTATCTTCCTGTATCTGGGAAGCAGCGCCCGAGCTCTCTGACATTAAAACAGCAGACCAGCTGCTCTTGCTGTTTGCTTTCCTCCAGGAATGTTGCACATTAATCACTTTCTTGGTCTTTTTTCCCCCCTCTTAATGGTTCTGGAACCTCTTTAACGTGGATTCTCTTCCTCTGCTGGTGCCTTGGTTAAGTGGAGCGTTTGTGATAATGAGTCAGTGAACATTCAGTGAGGCATTTGGTACGAGCCTCACGTTGACTTTTTTTCCCCAACAACTTTATTGAGATAGAATTCACATGCCATACAATCCACCCACTTAAAGTGTCCCCTTGTGACTTTTTCAAGTAGGATTCTCCCCACTGACCCCAAGCTTAAAGAGTGGAATAACTTCCCTTTGGTTCTCTTTGAGTGATGTAGGGTAGAAATTATTTCTTCATCTCCTGGAATGGAGAACCGCTTTACAAAAATCTGGTCTTGGCTCAATTCTTTAGCCTTAGCTTTCTCCAAGTTCAGTTGTTAATAGTTCTGTGATTTTTTCTGGGGGTAATACCATGCTCTTTGGGTCTGTATTAATCTTTCCATCTCCGGGCTTATGTGAAAGACCTGCTGACGCCATTGTTGCCTGGCTCCAGTGGATGTGCTAGGAGACCTCTAATTGTACAGCTAGAAGACAGTCAGTGGCCACTTTATTTCAATTCAGTCTCTTTCCCCACCTCTTCTCAACCTGCCTTAGAAAGACTTTTCTAGTGTCAGAACATTGACCATGTAGATAAACCCACTGAGCTGATGACTGTCGCATTTTCAATTATACAGGTTAGACTTACACCTATGAAATTAAGCTTGGCCAACTGCGGAGAAGGCAGTTTTATCATGAATTTCTATTTGCTCTTTTATTTCCTTTGTGTTGTGCTTCCAGTTGTGTCCTGAAACTGATCTCTAGATAAACTGGATGCTGCACTTTGCTGTGGTAGTGACTGGGGCTTGGGTGAACCTAGAAGGAAGTTATGGGGTCTGAACTGCTGTTTGTGAGCTTCCTCCTGCAGCCCAGAGGAAGTGCTAAGAGATCCGGCCCCCTTTACTCTTTCTGCATGACTCTGGTTCATCGTGTCACATTCCTCTCCCAGCCTCAGGAAATGGCAGGTCACAATAGGAATGTTTTGGGGGAGTGCTGCCGTGTGCACTGTTCTCTCTACTTGGCCTGAAGGTTTGACAGCCATCTAGATCCACACGCCCAACTCCGTATGGTAGTCATGAAAATAATTGGCAAGACTGGCCAGTTAAAATCACAAGAATAAAAAGATTAATGATCTTTTATTATAATTCAGTATACTTTCGACTTAATTCACTTCAAATAGAAGTTCACCTGTGGTCTAACTGAGCTTCTGTATAGACTGAAGATATACTACCTGACCAAAGGATAGGGACAAATTGAAAAGCTTTTGGGGGCTTAATAAGATAGACATTCTAGCAATATAAGAGTATAAAAAAGACATGAACATGTATTCACAGAAAAAACATAAATGATTATAAAACATGAAAAAATTTCAATCTAGTCATTAAAGAAATTCAAATTAACACAGTGAAATAACCAGTTTCATCAAACAAATAGGCAAAGAAGCTAAATATCAGGGGAGGAGAAAGGTGTAGAATGCTGGTATAAGAGTACTTGGTATGGGCTTCCCTGGTGGCGCAGTGGTTGAGAGTCCGCTTGCAGATGCAGGGGACACGGGTTCGTGCCCCGGTCTGGGAAGATCCCACATGGCGTGGAGCAGCTGGGCCCGTGAGCCATGGCCTCTGAGCCTGCGTGTCCAGAGCCTGTGCTCCGCAACGGGAGAGGCCACAACAGTGAGAGGCCCGCGTACTGCAAAAAAAAAAAAAAAAAAAAAAAAAGAGTACTTGGTACATTTCTGTATGGTAATTTCATAATATACCTATCAAAAAGCTTAAAAGTGCCTACCATTTAGCCCAGCAATTTTACTTCTAAGGTATTATCCTAAGGAAATAATTGGACAAGTATGCAAAGATGTATCCACCAAGATAATCATTCTAGCATTTTTAAAATGGAAAAAATTGGAAACAATCAAAATATCACAAACTAGGAGTTTTTTTTTTTTTTTTTTTTTTGCCGTACGCGGGCCTCTCACTGTTGTGGCCTCTCCCATTGCGGAGCACAGGCTCCGGACGCTCAGGTTCAGCGGCTATGGCTCACGAGCCCAGCCACTCTGCAGCATGTGGGATCTTCCCGGACCGGGGCACGAACCCGTGTCCCCTGCATCGGCAGGTGGACTCTCAACCACTGCGCCACCAGGGAAGCCCGGAGATTATTTTGATTGGACTGTAATTTATTTACCTAATAAAATACTGTGATGTATAGATTTATTTGTTGACACTGAAAAGATTCATTCATTCATTGAGTACCTACCATGTGGTAAATAGGCAATTTACAAAAATGGTATGTATACCTATTTTTGGAATACTTATATGTTTTATATTCATGTGAATATGAGAAGTTCAGAAGGATATGTGCCGAGAAATTGCTGTGATTATCTTTGGTGGGATTAAAAGTAATTTGCCTTTTTCTCGTCGTTCACATGTATTTCGTAAGTTTTTTTCCTAGAGTGAACATGTATTACAGGTGTAATTAAAAAACAATTTTTTTAATGTACAAGTGAAATACATTAGAGCCTAAGAAAAATGGCCCCTTGATATTTGACAGTCTCTGCCTAGGGTCATCCGGCTGCTGCACCAAGAACAGGTGAGTCACACTCATGTCCTGTGAGTGGGATCGCAGGTGTGGTGTCAGCACAGGCGTGCTAAACAAATCGTGGCTTTCTATTTTAGGGCTGTTTCGCTGCAGCTTCAGAAGTGTTAAAGCACTTGAAGGAGCGATTCCCACCTAACAGTCAGCATGCCCAGGTAACCTGCCTTTTGTGTGTCATCGATTTATTTTTGAAAATACCATTTTTACTGTATTATTGTCAAAATAGGGTATTTTAGAGTCTCCCCTCAGCCTCTCGTGTCTTGGTTCCTTTCTGTGACGTCCGTGCTTTGAGGTCAACATAGGAGACTCTGTAAACTGCGTTCCAGAAGGCTGAGGAATAACCTCTGAGAAAAGATTAAAGTAGGGTACTTTTTTCATTCCTGTCTTCGTGGTTTTAAATTAGTATTCCCTATACCTCTAACTGTATGGGAATAAGCAAAGAAATCGTCAGTGTCCTTTGATAGATCAAGAATTAGGTCTCCGTTTTGTCACTCTGTTTTCTCCTACTTGGCAGCTCTAACCTTTTCCTCCCAGAATTGAATAACCTTTTGGCAAGATGTATGCAGAGGGAATGAACTTTATAAAGCAGTCCTAGGCACTCTGTTCCTTTTTGCACCAATTTCCATCTCTGATGGGGCCAAGAAAACTATTACGAGGGGCCTCTTTCTCTTCCTCCCCTTACCAAGTTTAGTATTAACTAAATTAGGGAATTTGAAATCATGAGAGACCATGGCCTGGGAATCTCCTACTGTTGGTCCCTGAGCCAGGGGTGGGGGGGCTTCCGTTCACATGGGTTGCTGGCCCCACCTCATTAGATATGGTGTGAATGCCCGTCTGCTTATGAGCTGTGCTGGGATCTCACTGCTGCTGGCTGTGATCTGAATTCAGAGTACCCAGACGGAAAGGTGGTAAGCGAACAAAATAGAAGCTAGCACCCAAGGATGCTGTGGGGAAAAAGAATTACGCGTGGTTCTGTGGTAGTGCTAATGTGATGGAGCGGTTTCGGTTACTGTTCTAGGCATGTTTTAAGAAG
This sequence comes from Aethalodelphis obliquidens, assembly GCF_003676395.1. Lineage (NCBI taxonomy): Eukaryota > Metazoa > Chordata > Mammalia > Artiodactyla > Delphinidae > Aethalodelphis > Aethalodelphis obliquidens. The sequence goes on along the minus strand of NW_020837972.1, from coordinate 16,333,477 downwards.
GTGCACAGTAAAAAGAAAAAAAAGACACAATTTAACTCACATTCTAGAAGAAACATGTATGGCTGATAAAGAGATGAAAAGATGCTCAGCCTGACTGTTGATCAAGGGACATACAAATGAAAAAATAAGGAGGTATTTCATACTCATCAGACTGGCCAAAAGTAACATATCTGACACCACCAATTGTTGGTGAAGGTGTGGAGCAATGAGTCATGTCATACACCACCGGCGGGGAGTGTAAACTGGTGTGACCCATCTGGAGAACAAATGGGCACTGTGTTAAGGAGAAGGTGCATATGTCCTACAGCCCAGCTTTCCCATGGCTTGCTGTACACCCAGGGTAACTGTTGCACAGCACAGGGGGTGATGTAGGGGAGTGTTTGCTGCAGCACTGTTCAGAAGAGTGAGAAAGTGGAAGTACCTAAATACCCATCAACACGAGAATAGATAAGTTGTTGCATATTCGTACAATTGAAAACTATTCATCAGTGAAAAGGAATGAACTAGAACTACTTGTATTAACATGTGTAAGCCTCCCCAAAATAATGTTGAGCTTAAAAGCAAATTGTCAAAGGATGCATACAGTATGATGCTATTTATTTATACAAAGTTTAAAAACATGTAAGATCATACTATATATTGTTTTTTTTCATACTATATATTGTTTAAGGATAAGTAAATATTTTGTAAAAGTATAAAAACATGATTGGGGGACTTCCCCGGTGGTCCAGTGGTTAAGACTCCTCGCTTTCAATGCAAGGGGTGTGGGTTCAATCCCTGGTCGGGGAACTAAGATCCCACATGCCGTGCGGTAAATAAATGAATGAATGAATAATCAATCATCATAGATCACTCATTAAAAAAAATTCTTAAAAAAAATGGGAATGATAACCAACAAATCAAATGCTTCCTTTGAGAACAGAAAGAGGAGAATGGAATTTGCAAAGTACCTCGATAATGTGCAATAGTATCCAAAGCAAGTAAAGCAAAATGTTGTGATTTGACAAAGTTGATGGTTGCTATACATGTTTTGTTATTTTATTCTTAGTGCTTTTTCACAGACTTGAAATATTTAAAAAAAATTTTTTAATCTAAAAAAAAAGTGTGTGAATTGTAAGGATATTTGTTAAGCAAGCGAAAATACTTTTATATTTCTGTTGAATAATGAGGTGAACATCTGCCATTCTGTTCTTTTTTTTTTTTTTGGCTGCGTGCGGGCTTTCTCTGGTTGCGGGGAGTGGGGACTACTCTTCGTTGTGGTGCGCGGGCTTCTCCTTGCGGTGGGTGGCTTCTCTTGTTGTGGAGCACAGGCTCTAGGTGCGCGGGCTTTCGTAGTTGTGGCTCGCGGGCTCTAGAGCACAGACTCAGTAGTTGTGGTGCATGGGCTTAGTTGCTCTGTGGCATGTGGGATCTTCCCGGACCAGGGCTCGACCCCGTGTCCCCTGCATTGGCAGGTGGATTCTTAACCACTGCGCCACCAGGGAAGCCCCTGCCATTCTGTTCTTAACTGTGTTTTTTTTCTTACTAGTTATGGATGCTGTGTGATCAAAAAATACAGTTTGACAGAGCAATGAATGATGGCAAATATCATTTGGCTGATTCAATTGTTACAGGAATCACAGCTCTTAATAGCATAGAGGGTGTATACAGGTAAGAATTTTTGAAAACTCCAACCCCAGAATGAAGTAGTTCTCAAATGGCTTTATTCTTATTTGTTTTGTGTGTGACTTAATTGATTAGCTTAGGAAAAAACCTTTTTTTTCTATTTATTACCTATTTATTACAGACCATTAGAAAATACAAATAAACAAAATGGAGAAAGTTAAGTAGTACCCAGAGATAATCACTAACATGCTATCTATAATTCCAGATTTTTTTCTTGTGTACATGTATGTGTGTGTGTGCACACATGTGCTCACACACACACACATACACACAATTTTTTTTCTCTTTTAAGAAAAATTATATCAGACACAGTTATTCCCCTTGGGAGGTTACAATTACAGTCTAATTGAGGAAATAGAGATTCTAAACCTGAAAGTGACTCTACTTACAACCCTTGCAAAACATCACATAACCATTTGTGTTTATTTTGTTTCTGTGTCAGAAAAGCAACTGTACTACAAGCTCAGAACCAAATGTCAGAGGCGCACAAGCTTTTACAAAAATTGTTGATTCATTGTCAGAAAATCAGGAATACAGAAATGGTGATCAGGTAAGGGAGGGCTTTTGTGCATCTTACCTAGGTGGTACTTTGTGCTGGTTATTGTCATCCCATGTCTTCCTCTTTGTGGCAGTGTCCTGCTGTCTGTGGCAGAGCTGTACTGGCGATCTTCCTCCCCTACCATCGCGCTGCCTGTGCTCCTGCAGGCTCTGGCTCTCTCCAAGGAGTACCGGTTGCAGCATTTGGCCTCTGAAACAGTGCTGAACTTGGCTTTTGCCCAGGTAAGCTGATCTCTGTTTTTATAGCACATATTTGTGCTCAAGAACTGGTGAGTCTGTTACTACTCTTTGGTTTTGAAAAGCGTAGTAATGAGCTTTTGCTTCATAACATTGAAATCTGGGAAGGTAGTGTCACTGTGCAAGCCTTCCATGGAAGTCTGGAGTTGTGAACTTGGTGACAAGCTGACACCTCCCAGTGGTGCTGGCTTTACCGAGCTGTGTATTTACTAAGGAGGATGCGCCTCTTCATTGAGGACATTTGCATCATATTAATGACTTAGCTGCCCAGAGCTGTGCTTGATTTAACAAGAGAATGAATAAGGAAATGAGGAAGTCATGTGTTCATTGAAAGGTTTTGGAAGTTAAATTGTATTTTATGTTTGTTTTCTGTCTCCCCCTGTAGAATGTAAAGACCATGAGAGAAGGGACTGTTTTTTCCCTGCTATATCCTGTGGTACCTAATAGGATCCACACATAGTAGGTTTTTAATAAATATTTATTGAATGAATGAATTTTGAACTTACTGGAGGAATTTACTAACTAAAGCAGAGGTTCCCCAAACCATGCATCAGCATTATTGGGGAGATTTAAAAACTATCTGCATATCTGGCCTTGCCTCAAACCTACAGAGTCAGAATCTCTAGGGGAGGAGCCTAGGAGTCTATTTTCCTTACCAGCTTCCCCAGTGATTTTTTTTTCTTAATTAAGATAAAATTCACATAACATAAAATTTACCATTTAAAAGTATACAGTTCAGGGCTTCCCTGGTGACGCAGTGGTTGAGAGTCCGCCTGCCGATGCAGGGGACATGGATTTGTGCCCCGTCCGGGAAGATCCCACATGCCGCGGAGTGACTGGGCCCGTGAGCCATGGCCGCTGAGCCTGCGCTCTGCAGCGGGAGAGGCCACAACAGTGAGAGGCCTGCGTACTGCAAAACACACACACACACACACACACACACACACACACACACACAAAGTATACAGTTCAGTGGTTTTAGAATATTTACATTATTTTGCAAACATCACCACTGTCTAATTCCAGAATATTTTCACCACACCAAATAGAAAGCCCAGGCCCATTTTTTCTAAAGCAGTCACTCCCCACTTCCTCCTCCCTCCAGCCCCTGGCAACCGCTAATCTATTTTCTGTCTCTATGGGTTTGCCTGTTCTGGATATTTCATATAAATGGGATCATACAGTGTGCGGCCTTTGTGTCTGGCTTTTTCGCTTAGCATCATGTTTTCAGGATTCATTCACGTTGTGGCATGTGTCAGTCAGTTCTAGATTCCTTCTAATGGAATACTGTTCCATCGGATGGATACACTACATTTTGTTTATCCATTCATAAGTTGATGGACATTTGGGTTGTTTCTACCTTTTGACTATTATAAATAGCTCTTAACATTGATGTACAAGTTTTTTTCTGGATATATGTTTTCATTTCTCTTGGGTATACTTAACAGTGGGATTGCTGGGTCATATAGTTCTTTGTTTAACTTTTTGTGGAACCACCAAAGTGTTTTCCACTGCGGCTATACCATCTCATATTCTCACCAGCAATGTATGAAGGTTCCACTTTCTCTCTATCTTTGCCAGCACTTGTTATTTTCCATTTTATTAGTGTGAAGTTATATCTCATTGTGGTTTTGACTTGCATTTCCCTAATAAGTAATAATATGGAGCATCTTTTCATGTGAGTACTGGCCATTTGTGTATGTTCCTGGAGAAATGTCCAAGTCCTTTACCCGTTTTTAAATTGGGTTGTCTAATTTTAGTTTTCAGTTGTAAGAGTTTTTATACATTCTGGTTGCTAGACGCTTATCGGATATATGATTTGCAAATATTTTGTCCCATTCTCTGGGTTGTCTTTTCACTTTCTTTCTTTTTTTTTTTTTTTTTTTTTTTTTTGCGGTACACGGGCCCCTCACTGCTGTGGCCTCTCCCGTTGCGGAGCACAGGCTCCGGACATGCAGGCTCAGCGGCCATGGCTCACGGGCCCAGCCGCTATGCGGCATGTGGGATCTTCCCAGACCGGGGCACGAACCCGTGTCCCCTGCATCGGCAGGTAGACTCTCAACCACTGCGCCACCAGGGAAGCCCCAGAGATTCTTTTATTTTTTAATGTTTGCTTTTACAGCTATAAATTTTCTTCTGAGCACCATATCCTATAGGTTTTCTCTGCATCCCATAAGTTTTGGTATGTTGTGTTTTTGTTCATCTCAAGGTATTTTCTAATTTCCCTTGTGATTTCTTCTTTGACACTTTGACTATTTATGAGTGTGTTGTTTAATTTCCACATATTTGTGAATTTTTCAGATTCCCTTTTATTACTGTTTTCTAATTTAACTTCACGTGGTCAGAGAAGATATTTTGTATGATTTAAACCTTTTAAAATATGAGTGTTATTTTGTGGCATAACATATGGTCTATCCTGGGAGATGTTCCATGTACATTTGAGAAGAATATGTGTTCTGCTGTTGTTGGGCTAGTTAGTTTATAGTCTTGCTCAAGTCTTCTATTTCCTTGCTGATCTTCTGTTAAGTTTCTATCCACTATTGAAAGTAGAGTATTGAACTCTGAAACTATTATTGTTGAACTATTTCTCCCTTCAGTTCTGTCAGTTTTTGCTTCATATATTTTGGGGTTCTGTTGTTTGGTGTATATATGTTTATAATTGTTGTATCTTCTTGATGAATTGGCCCTTTATCAGTATATAATGTCCTTCTTTGTCTCTTATTACAGTTTTTGACTTAAAGTCTATTTTGTCTGATATTAGTATAATCAGTCCAGCTCTCTTTTGGTTACTGTTTGCGTGGAATATCTTTTTTTACTATCCTTTTACTTTCAGCCTATTTATGTCTTTTAATCTAAAGTGAGTCTCTTATAGATAACATATAGTTGTATCATGTTTGCAAAAATCTGTTCTGCCAATCTCTTCCTTTTAATTGAAGAGTTTAAGCCATTTACATTTAATTTAATTATGGATTTGAAAGGATTTACTTCTATTTTGCTATATTTTTCTATATGTCTTACATCTTTTCTTGTTCCTCCATTACTGTTTATTTTCTGTTAAATGGATGTTTCTAGTGTACCCTTGTTTATTTTACTATATATTTTTGAATTTTTTAAAAGTAGTTCCTTTTCTCCTAGTGATTCTTATACAACTAGTTCAACCTTTTTGAATCATCAATGTAAAAGATTTTTGTAAAGACAGAAACCTTTCTATAATGTAAATAACTACTCCCTCCCTTATCTATTGTAGCCTGAAACCGATTGTCACACATTATGTTTTCTAAGAGTGTGGTGCACATTAAAGATAGTACATGTCAGGGAGAAAGTAAGCCAGACATTGCCGTTCAGAAGAGAAGAGCCAGAAATGAAGCCCTTCCTGTAGTTGGCAGTGGGTGTGGGTGTGTATAGCACCATGATGTTTCTTTTTCAGCTCATCCTTGGAATCCCAGAACAGGCCTTAAGTCTTCTCCATATGGCCATTGAGCCCATCTTGGCTGACGGGGCTGTCCTGGACAAAGGCCGTGCCATGTTCTTGGTGGCCAAGTGCCAGGTGGCTTCAGCAGCTTCCTATGAGCCACTGAAGAAAGCAGCAGGTAGGAAACCATACAAAGATTGTTAGGTAATACTATTACAGAAAACTTGTAAAGAAGAAGAAAAGACATTAAACTTGGGACAGTATTTAAGTTTTGAGTGTTCACAAATATATGTTATAATTTCATGCAGCATTTAAAGTGCTTTCACTTGCATACTTGCATGAAGGTTGAGGGCAAGTGAATTGTTATTTTAACCCTACAGAACTAGGTGTGAGGCTGGAAATCAGTACTAAAGACTTAGTGGTGTTTTTTTGTTTGTTTGTTTCTTCTCAAAGAGTAGAATGTAAAAGTTTCTGGTATATGTTAAATCAATAAAAATAGATATTAAGCTTTGAAAACTATATGTGAAGCATTGAGTTAAATATGTGTGGTATTTTCCCCATTTTCCATCAGTTCTTGAGGCTGCCATTGAGAACCTCAGTGAAGCCAAGAACTATTTTGCAAAGGTCGACTGCAAAGAGCAGATCAGAGACGTCGTTTACTTCCAGGCCAGACTCTACCACACCCTGGGGAAGACCCAGGAGAGGAACCGGTGTGCGATGCTCTTCCGGCAGCTGCATCAGGACCTGCCCTTTCATGGGGTGCCCTTGATAAATCTTCTCTAGTGAAAACATCCCCACTGGACCACTGTGCAGACTAGATGATTTTGGACTTGTTCATACTCCCTCCCTCCATATAAATGATGTATTTGATATCTGTCTTATCAATAAACTGCATTCTGATTAGTTTGTCTTATTTTGTTGCTAAAATATACATATTTGTTTTTTGTTTTCCCTTTTATTTCTTTTGATAGCAAAGGATACCAACATTCTGTTAATAAGTGGCTGGTTTATTAATAACTTAGTGCAAGTGTTAAAGATTATGTTCTCTCTGGGCAAAGTTGCCAATATCTTATTAGCAATTGTGCACACTCTCCACCAGTGTGTAAATTCATTTTGCACCTATGCTCAGACAAGAGCTCTTTTGGGTATTGGTAGATCTCTTGAGGGGTTTGGTGCAGGTTTTTCGGAGGCTTGGATTTTCCTTTGGAAGCTCCCCTGTTTTGTTCTGCTGGACTGGTGCTTGGGTTGGGTCTGTGTGTACTTGCAAGCACATGTCAGTCCCTGACTGGAGATTAAGATGGGAAAGATCTTTTTATGGTTTTTGGACCAATGACAAGAAGCATGTTTCAGTCACTTTCTGGGTGTTGGCTTTCTCATATCTTCTGCATGGGTATATTTTTTCTATACTTAATAAATCAGGGATGATGATAAGGAATTCATCATGAACGAGGTGATTATAAGTTGAGAAAGGGTCTGAAGCTCAGAGGTATGTGGATGCTATCACTCAAATATACACTAATTTACATATCTCAACCCTGCAGAAGCCAGTTATTGCTCTGTTTGTGTATTTATCTTACCCTTCAGTGTTCACAGAAAAATCCCCGTGTTTCAAATCCAAAACAGCAACTAGGAACCAACCAAATTTTGCAGCTTCTATCAGTGGCTCTTTCTCTGTTAAATTTAAACCTTCGGATGGGAAATAATTTATCCCCAGAGCTCTTCGAAACAGTGTAAAACAACTCCCACTCATTAGGGTGCGTTTGCTGGCCAAAGACAGCTGCTCTGAAAATAAGAGACTCAGTGTGGAGATAAAGACACTAATTAGTATGTTGATGTTTAAAAATCTTTCCTTACATTTATTTGAAAGGTTATATATGTAGATGGTAAAAATTAAATATTGTTAAAGGCTGTATAGTAAGATGTAATTCTTCCTCCCAGGAAGTAACCATTATTAATCAGTTTCTTTCGATTCTTCCCATATATTCTCTAATCTGATGTCATTTTTGGTCAATGTACTTAAGCTCCTTCCAGTCTAAGAAGTGATCTTACTCTGCCTCAGTGTAAGAAAGTTCAAGAGATGGGGTGACATAAAAACTAAACATCATTACACCTGACCAGGACCAGCTACATAATTTGTGGGGCCCAGTGCAAAGTAAAATTACAAGGCATATATATATATATATATATATATATATATAATTTTTTTAAAATTTATTTATTTTTGGCTGTGTCAGCTCTTTGTTGCTGCATGCGGGCTTCCTCTAGCCGCGGGCGAGTGGAGTAGCGGGGGCTACTCTTCGTTGTGGTGCCCGGGCTTCTCATTGCTGTGGCTTTTGTGGCAGAGCACAGGCTCTAGGCGTGCGGGCTTCAGTAGTTGTGGCACGTTGGCTCAGTAGTTGTGGCTCACGGACTGTAGAGCGCAGGCTCAGTAGTTGTGGCACACGGGCTTAGTTGCTCCCCAGCATGTGGGATCTTCCTGGACCAGGGCTCGACCCCGTGTCCCCTGCATTGGCAGGCGGATTCTTAACCACTGCGCCACCAGGGAAGTCCCGAGGCCTATATTAAGTGGAGCGTTAAACCAGGTACGGGGCCCTTCTAAACACACAGCCCTGTTTGACTGCACAGTTGGCATGCCCGTGAAGTCTCCTGCCTGACCCTGCTCTCAGCTTGCTGCACATTCGCCCTGCCAGGCCTGCATCCAAAGCTAATATGAAGAGTCTGAGGCTCCCTGCCATCTGTGACTTAGATTTGTTGGCTGGAGCCTGGCTTCTTCAGGAAGGAATAGTGGGTTAAATGGAAAGTTGGAAACATCAGAGTGACCCAAAAACTCATAACTGTCTGGATTACAGCTAATTATCTTTTTTCCTGGTGGAGCATTTGGTGGGAGAAGGAAGAATCAGAACAGTGTAATTATGGGTGGTTTAATGTAGGGGTTTAAGAATCAATGATTTGGTTAAATGGAGAAGGGGTTTGGTGAGGAGGGAACTAAAAGTAAATAACCAATGGGCATTTGGGTCTATACCAGAGGCCTGAGGATAGATCCTCAAAGGGGAAGAGAGGAGTGGGGTCATGACCCACGCCAGTGGCTTGCCGTGATGGAAACCCTCCCCAGCAGGTTGGGTGTTGAGTGTTTCCAGTCCTGGGGCAGGTGGGAACAAACAGCTTAACACTTACAGAGTGTTAAATTATTTTCATTAAATATTAATACATTTAATCTTCATAACAGTCCTAAGAGGTAGGCAATAGTAATAATCCCATTTAGCAGACAGAAACTGAGGCATAAGGAGGTTAAGTCACTCACAACCCAAGCTCACACTGTTAGTAGGTTGCAGGGCTGGGAATCCAACCTTGCTGGTGCATTACCCTAGAGCTGTCTGCTCCCAGAGTTTTCAAAAGTACTTTACTGTTTGGGGGAACATTCTTTTTGTTTGTTGAAAATATAATGGATAAAATCAGTTGTCAGCCCCCTCAGCAGGGAGGACCAGTCAGGATTCAGTGCAGGTGTGACAGCTTCCTCAACCTACATTCTTTCTCTCATCACCAGGCTGCCTTTGTGTTCACCTATGTATCTTGAACACTTCTACTTGTTTAGAGTGTTTTAAACTTTGTCATTTTGGGGTGGTCACACTGATTTTTTTCTTCCTCATAATACAGCGAAGGCAAATGAAGAACTTCATCTGTGCTCCTGCTGACATCTTTTATGCTGCTGTTTATGTTTGGGACTAACAAACATATTAATCTCACTGCCTGTTGAGGAGAAACAAGAAACTTCTCAGGGTCTTCTTTCTTTCTTTCTCCCTTCCTTCCTTCCTTCCTTCCTCCCTCCCTCCCTCCCTCCCTCCTTTCTTCCTTTATTTCTTTCCTTCTTTCTCTTTCTTTCTTTCCTTCCTTCTTTCTTTCTTTCTTTCCTTCTTTCCTTCCTTCCTTCCTTCCTTCCTTCTTTCTTTCTTTCTCTCTCTCTCTTTCTTTCTTTTCTTTCTTTTTCTTTCTTTCTTTCTCTCTTTCTCTTTTTTTATCCCAGCAATTTTCTACTGTCCTGTTGAGTGGGAACGAATTCAACGAATAAATCACATTGGTGTGATTAATCCTGCTGTCTCTATCCGGGTGTTCAAGATTTGGGAGGTGGAACATTCCAGTGGACAACGTGAGTAGAACACAGAACAGTTCAGAAAGGAAAAGACAAAGTCTTGGCAGGAGTTTATGATGCTGTGCTAGTGGGCGAGATAATTTGAAAGCCTTGCTTTTCATCCTCCCCCGCCCCCCCCCCCCGTGCTATCCAAGTTTTCTTAAAAATAAGATTCAGATGCTTTGTTTACTTATTTTCTTGGCAATCTGTGTTGTCAAGAGAACAAGAGCTGTTTGCCTAGAATAGGTTTTTCTGGTGTTCTTGGAGGAGAAAAACTCAAAAAGCAAAGCCAATTTTTATTTTCATATCTCTAAGAAGAAAACGGTTCCCTTGAATGGGACGACTCCTATCTTAAGAGGGGCTGAATGTCAGTGAAAGGCAATTGTGGTTTCTCTGCTTTGTTCCAATTCACTTTAATAAGAAAGGCACATAATTGATGGGGTTTTTAGCTCTGTGCAAAGTATATTAATAGTTAGCACCTTTGAGTGCTTAAGTGCCAGCACTGAAGTATTATCTTTTTTTTGAGGTAAAATTGTTATGTAACATTGCATGTTTCGGGTGTACAGCATTATGATTTGACGTCTGTGTGCATCCCACGGTAATCATCACCAAAAGTCTAGTCACCGTTCATCACCATACACTTGGTCCCCTTTACTCATTTCCTCCACCGCCAGTCCCCTTCCCCTCTGGTAACCACCAGTGTGTTCTCTGTGTCTAAGAGTTTTGTTTTGTTCTTCTGTTTTTTAGATATATATGAGTGAAATCATATTGTTTCTGTCTTTCACCCTCTGATTTATTTCACTTAACATAATACCTTCATAATACCTTCCAACCACATTGTTGCAAATGCAAGATTTCATTCTTTTTATGGCCAACTAGTATTCCATTGTGTATAAATATATCTTCTTTATCCATTTATCCATCAATGGACCCTACACACAGTATCGTATTTAACCTCAAGACGAGCCTGTGAGCTCGGTTTTTATCCCCATTTGACAGCTGATGAACCCAAAGACACTCATCCAAGGCTTACAGACCTGGTAACTAGCGAAGCTGGGATTTCAGTTAGGTCTGACTCCAAAGTCACTGCTTTCTACCGCAGTGTTGAAGGTAAACAAATGTTTCAGTGTGGTATCTATCTGTATTCCAGGAATGAATAACTCTATTGGCAAGTCAATGCAGGAGTGAAAAGTAAAGACTAAAGAAGACAAGGTGGCTGAGCATCAAATAAGTGGAAGAGTCCTTGCTGTAGGAGCTCAGAGAGGGGAGAGGTCAAGGAGGGCCTAGTCACAGCATTTCAGGAAATTCTTCCAGACAGCAGTGGGTCTTGGGCTTGAGTTTGGATTTGAATGGACACTTTCTTAACCTTTCTCACATAACTGGCTTCTTTACATAGCTGTATGTATCAATATATCTAAGTGTCTGCCTGTGTTAGCTACAGTGTTGTAATAAAACAGGCAATTTAGTAACAATGTAAACATACAGAATTGCGCATTTTAATAAGCAACAGGAAAAGATCAGTATCTGTTTTGGTTTCTTTAAAGCAGGGGTTGCCAGACTTTTGCCCAGGGGCTGAGTCTGGCATGCCACCTATTTTTATATGGCCCACTAGCTAACAATGGTTTATACATTTTTAAATGGTTGAAGAAAAATCAAAATAATAATATTTTGTGACATGTGAGAATTACATGAAATTCAACTTTCAGTGTCTGTAAATACGTATTGGAACACAGCCATGCCCATTCACTTATTTTTGTCTGTGGCTGCTAGAATGGCAGTTGAGTAGTTGCAACAGAGACAGTATGGCTTGCAAAGCCTAAAATTTTTACTATCTGGCCCTTTACAGAAAAAGTTAGCCGACCCCTGTCACAGAGTCAGACCTGTTCAAAATGCTCCCCATCAGCCACAATAAATACATTTTTTGGAGAAAATAGAAAAATATAGAAAAATACAGAAGTCTGCATCTGCTAGTCAGAATTGACTGTTGTTAATTAACCTTGTGCCATTTGCTTCAAATCCATTTACCAGTGAAAGGCATAAAACTTTACAACATTCCTTATGCTCCCCATCTCTATTCTTCCTTGTCTTTGTGGCAGACTGTCATTTGCACTCATCCCCTTTGACTTTTAAAGCCCTTGTATGGAAGCTTTGGTCTGTGAACAGTATAGACTGTATTCTGCAACTTACTCTTTTACTCAGCATTTTGTTTTTGGCTCTCCCCATGTCTGTACAAACAGATATGATGCATTCACTTAAACTATTGCATCATATCCCATCAAATGGCTATAACACGTTTCATTGATCCATTCCCCTGATGAACATTTAAGACAGTTGTTCCCAGGTTTTTACTATTACCAACACATGCTTCCATGTTGAAAAACATCAGAAGGGGCGGTCATCTTAGCGGAACACTCTGAATTGCTTGTGAGCGCCCCTGCAGCATGAAAGGGACTTCGAACCTTTAATTAATTTGGCCCTTGACTCAGGACTGAGCTTTGCAACCACCCAAGGACTGCGGCGTCAGGCAGCCCTTGTGAGGTCTTCTTTCGCCCCTCCTCCGAGTGCTGTTACCCAGCTGGGACACTAAACACACTCTAAGGGCTCCAGCAAAGTAGGGCGGCAAAGGGGTAGAATGTTTGGGAAGAATATGATGTATGTCACAAAAAAGCATCTAAGTAGTCTTCAGGAAAGCCAGAACTTCATTGGGTTTCCTGTAGTTTGGTACATCCGGGTGGAGAGGGCGCTGGGAAAGGAACACAGTTCCCAGCTTTTAGGGCGAGCCCCGAACAGCGGTCTATGGGGAGGCAGGTGCGGAAGGGGGTTTCCGCGAATGGGTGGTGACCCAAAATCCAGGCCGCATCCACCGCCGGGCGCCTGGTGCAGGGGCAGCAGCCAGGAGACGGGAGCTGAGCCTCGAGGCGGGGCCCCGGGTGACTCGCAGGCTTGGGAGGGGCAGCAGCCGGGAGACGGGAGCCGGGCCTCGAGGCGGGGCTACGGGTGACTCGCAGGCTTGGGGAACTTCCCGCAGCTCAGACGCCGCCCTGCAGTCCCTGCATTTGACTAAACAAAGCGAGCGCAGCTGGCGCGTCCGGCCTGCCCAAGGGTGCCCCGGCCGCTGCGGGGAGAACCGGGGCAGGTGACGCCGCGGGCGGGGGCAAAGTTACAGCGCAGTCTCCCGCGCTCCTGCGCCCCAGCAAGGTCTCTGTCCTCCTCGCGGGTCCGCTACCTCTTCCGACCCCGCTCCCGTTCCGGCCTCACTTCCCCCCCACCTCAGCCTCCTCCCCTTTCTTCTCCCTTCCCTCTGCCGCGCCGCTACTTTCGTCTCCGCCGCTCCCGCCTCCCTCCCCTCCCCGGCGCGGGGCCGAGCCCTCGGGGGCGCGCGGCGGGCGCGGGCGGCTCCGTGCCGAGGTTCCCAGCGGCAGCAGCCAATCTTTGCGCAGCCCGCGGCAGCGTCGCGCCCGAGCCCGGACCCCGCGGTTCCTCCCGCCCCCGCCCCCCGCGCACCCGCCGGGGCCGCGGAGAGGAGCGCGCGGCCGTGCCGAGCCCAGCGGAGCTGAGCCGGGGGCGCAGAGCGCGGGAGGCGGCGGCGGCGGCGTGGAGCCCAGGTGAGCTGGCGGGAGCTGGGCCGCGGGCGGGGGACGCAGCCGCTGCAGCCCCGGAGCCCTCGCCCTCTCAGGGTGCGGAACCACGGCCAGGATTACAGACAAAGCCCTGAGGCCGGCTCCAGGTTCCCAACACCTAGGGGACCCCACGTGCGCCGCCCCACGCCCTGCCACGTGGGGACGCGGCCCCCGGCGCCCCTTCCCCCGCGTCCTCGGGGCACCGGGGTCCTGGGGGTGGCCCCCTCGACTGGGCCGGGCAGGGTCGGTCCCGGAGTTTGGAACCATTGTTACCGGGGGCCGGGGCAGTCAAGGATCTTGGAGGCGGCCTAGGCCCACCTCCTCGCGTTTGACAGGTGGGGAAAGCTAGGGCGCGCAGGCGAGGAGAGGGCCAACGGACTTTGCGCACCCCCGTCCCCGCTCCCCTCTTGTCTTGGAGGCACACCTGGGCCGTGGTGGGTTGAACACCTGGCGGCAGGACCCTAGACCAGCAGCTGTGGGACCGGGGTCCCTTAGCCTCGCCTCAGTCGGCCCTCTGCCCCCGCCCCCTTCTCTCAGCCGGAACCTCACAGGCTTGGTCCTTTTGACCTAAATTCACCTCGGGGCCGCTGCCTACTGTGAACGCGGAGAGCTGCCTTCACCGGCACCCTCCGCCTGACTCTTGGGCTCGCGGGGATGCTGGGCCCGGCCCCGCTCAGCGTTGGGTCTTGGTGCCTGGGGTGCCACCCGTTCCAGCCTTGAGCTTTTCCTGGCTTCCCCACCCGCTGCACTGACCAGTTTGGGAAGCGGGGTGTTTTCACAGCTCTGCCAGCGGCCCTGCTTCTCTCACTTGGCGCTGAAGAGATTGCACCGAAGCCCCTCCTATCTCCCCGCGAAGGTTGGGGCAGAGGGATGGTGCTTGGGGGGCGGGGATCTCAGTGCCATCAGTAAGAGGGGCACGCTGGCCTGGGGTGAGGCAACTTTTACCTTCCTCAGTCTGGAAGTCCCACAGTCCTGGAGACAGAAACTTCTTGTGCCTTAGAGCTTTGCTGTCATTTACCACTCCCCCTCCCCTGGCTCTGCCCCCAGGAGACAGAGTAAGATAGCTCTGTCCGGAAAGACTCCCTTGTTCCTAGGGGGAGGCAGGGGCAGCAACAAGGGTAGGCCTTTGGGGGAGATAGCCCTCCCTCCCCCACAAACCACCTCACAAAAGCATACACTTTAAGAATAAACAGTGTGCATGCTATGCAAAATGCAGCTTCGTGGTGGGTCCTGTAACTTCTTTCCAGATTGCTGGTCTGAAACTCTTCCTGTATAGAAAGCAGCCATTTGTAGGGAAAGCACACAATGTGTTTTTGTAATAAAAAGTAATAGCCATCATTTGATGGGGCCCTAACTTGGATGATAATAATAATAATGTTCATAACTAACATTTATTGAGTTCTGACTGTGTGTTAGATATTGTGCTATGTGTTGCAGGCATTATCCCATTTACTGCCTACCAGAGTCCTGTGACGCAGAGATTTTTATCTCCATCGGAGAAGTGAGGAAATTGAGGCTAAAAACAATCCTGCCGTATTGCTAGGAGTTAGCCCATTTTATAGAAGGACTCAGAGAGGTTAAGTTACTTGTCCAGGATCACACAGCCAACCCAGGCATGTCAGGTCTTAAAGCCTTTGCACTTTACCACCTGTTTTAGAGCAGAGGCCTTTGCAAGGCTGCCCTCAGGTTCCTGGGGAGCCCACAAATGTTTGCTAAAACAACCTAAGGAGCCATGGTGGTGTGGCTGATCGACGTGGGCTTGTGTTTGTTTCCAGGTTGTTAGTGGGCTGGTAGACAAATATATTCACTAATAACTATGCAGTAGTTCTCATCGGGGGTGGTTCCACCTTCCTGGTGAGCGTTTGGAGAAGTGTGGGGCGAATTTCGGTTGTCAAAATGACGCTGAGCACTCCTGACTTTTGCTAGGCAGGAGCTGGGGATGCCGCATATCCTGCAAGCAGGCCAGATTCACAGCAGGTGTGAAGAATTGCCCTGCCCTGAATGCCAGCAGTGCTCCTGTTGAGAAATACCAGGAGGAATAAGCGCTGTGGGAGTGAGGAAGCAAAGGGCAGTGGGGGTTCCGGAGAAATCCTTTGTGGCAGGTGTGAATCCAGGAGGCTTCCTGAAGGAGGTATCGTTTGTACTGAATTTTGAAGGATGGGCTGAAAAGTGGAGATTGGATGGGAGTAGGAGGGAAGGGACTAGGACAGGATGACCTAGCAGAGGGAACTTTCTGGAGTGACCTGGAATGCCCTCCTTGAGAACTGCATCCAAGATGGGCTGGTGGGTGGGGAAGCACCTCTCTCAGGCGGAAGGGATAGGCGGGAGGGCCAGGCCAAGCCTGTTTTCAAGGCTTTTGGGCTCAGATTTTAAAGTGGGCCGCAGAATCACCCTTACCCCATCATGAACCCATTTTATGGAAGGGCTTGGAGAAGCTAAATAGCTCGTTCAGGATCACTTGTGACCTCCACAACATGCCGCCTTCTGGGTTGTGAGAAGCATATGGTTCCCATTTCCTTTCCTGATCCCGGGGATTTCGGGCAAATGCTATTTCAGATTTTCCTTCTGGTCAGAGGGCCTTGTTTTGCTATTTTTCGCAGATGTTTT
Source organism: Aethalodelphis obliquidens (assembly GCF_003676395.1). Classification (NCBI taxonomy): domain Eukaryota; kingdom Metazoa; phylum Chordata; class Mammalia; order Artiodactyla; family Delphinidae; genus Aethalodelphis; species Aethalodelphis obliquidens. The sequence continues at coordinate 16,317,252 of NW_020837972.1, read as the reverse complement.
GCTTTCCCAGTAGCTCCTCCTCTTTGGACTGGGTTAGAGAGCCCAGATGTGGGGTTCACTGGCTCCATGGTGCTGCAGTGGCCTTCAGCCTCACTTCTGTGCCTTCTTTCCTGGAAGACTGAGGAAATTGCATTTCCCTTTTGGAAGTGACTTTTCTTCTTTCAGGCTGTGCTTGTTACAACTTTACTGACCTGTTAGCAATATGTGACCTTTTGTGTCTGGCTTTCATTGAGCATAATATTTTCAAGGTTCACCCATGTTGTAGAATATATCAGTGCTTCCTTTCTATGACTGAATAATATTCCCATGTATGGATAATACCACATTTTGCTTATCCATTCATCTTTTGGTGGACATTTGGGTTGTTTCTGCCATAAGAGCTTCTTAAGGCCACTTTGACCATTCCTTTGTCTCCACAGCCCCCAACTAATAAACCTCTGGGCACAAAACACTGTGTTGTCACTGAATTTGCAGGGAGAGGGTGATGGAAGGAAGGTTCTCCAAAATCAATTGGAGACGAGCTTCCTGGAACAAGGTTTTCGAGACTCCCTTAACGCCGCTCCCACCTGCTCCTCCACGAGAATCCTAGCTTCCGTCTTAGCCTATCGCCTCCCAGATCACCTCACAGGTATTACAAGTGTGATTTTCAGGGAGAGCCTGGATTTCATTCAGTTTCATCCTTTTCTGTTAAATGTAGGTCCCATGTGATTTTATTGGTATATATTTTGTGAGACCTTTTTCCAGGTAAGTAAATCCATGAAGTAGAGAAGGCCTCACCAGACAGTTGGTGCTTGAACCCTGTGGCCAGGCATGGAGTCAACTCAGTCTCCTGATAGCTTTGCCAGGAATGCCCTCCAAGGACGTGGAAATGGAGCAGCGTGAAAACTGAACTAGGAGGAAGTCTAGAAAATTCCAGCCCTTCAACCCCTCCCATTTGATGGCTGGGAAGAGTGGAGGGCAGAGAAGAAGGGAGAACATGGTCTTTTTAAAGAGAGCACCATCTATGAGCCATGTTGTGTGCTGGGCACTTTTTTTTTTTTTTTTTTTGCGGTACGCGGGCCTCTCACTGCTGCGGCCTCTCCCGCTGCGGAGCACAGGCTCCGGACGCGCAGGCTCAGCGGCCATGGCTCACGGGCCCAGCCGCCCCGCAGCATGTGGGATCCTCCTGGACCGGGGCATGAACCCGCGTCCCCTGCATCGGCAGGCAGACTCCCATCCACTGTGCCACCAGGGAAGCCCACGTGCTGGGCACTTTTATAGAAGATTGACTCTACAGCTGCCCTTTAGGTGGGTTGCTGCAACTTCATTTTACAGCTGAGAAAATCAAGGCCCAAGTCCCCTGAGATCTGTATAGTTTCCTGACATACCTTCTAATCCTGAGCTCTCACGTCTCCCTCGGCCTCCTTATGATGCCAAACGGTGCCCGTTTTCTCATGGAGTGGAATCCACATTCTCCAGGAGGTTATGGTGTGGAAATGATTTCCAAATGCTTGTGCTCTCAGGAAAATAAGATTTTGAATGATTATTTTTTCTTTCTTCCCTGATTGGATCCCTTCCCCGATAAAACCAAAAAGAGGGGCATATTTAAAAGGAGGTGAGCGCTGTTAGACTTCATAGGGAAGACCTCTGGCTCTGGCATTCCCTGCTGGGGCATGCTAGTGACAAAAATGGTGAAGGAACTATTTTAGCTGCCAGTGTTTTCAGTTTCAGTCATGTGCGTAGTGTTGCTGCTGAATTTTCCCCCTCAATTATGAACCATTTTAAGGATAGAGAAAAAACCCAAAGTTTTGTTTTGTTTTTGACTGGCTCATGGTTTTGGACGGCTGGAAGGAGAACCAGGAGGTGATGGAAACGGGACAGAGCAGGCCGCTGGCTCTGGAACCCTGATGATCTTTCATTGAACCCACACTTTTGGGAGGGGCTGGTGACAAGCCCTGCCCTGGGAACCGAGGAACACTGGGACTTGGTCCTTGTCCCTTAGGAGCTCTTGGGTGAGGGGTCTGGAACTGTTGGGGATCGCTTTGGAAAAGATGAACAATTGTAGCATTTTTCCCTTTTGAAAAGGAGAGAAAGAAAATTGGAAGAGTCTGTTGTGCCCTTACCCTCACCCCATCCTGAAAGCTGCTGAGCAACTATTTTTATGTTGTCCCTTTTTATCCCGTTGGCTTCTGTAAATAGTTGAGAGATGGCGGTTGCAGAGATAAAAATGCTAATTCCAACCTGGAGAGGAGCGACTGATGGTCCCCCAAGGAAATGGGGGGAGAGGCCAAGGTCTTGCCCCTCTGCTTGGGCATGAGGTAGGAAGTGAGTGGGAGTGGGTGGGGAAGGGACGTTGTGGGAGGTGGCTGAGATAAGCCTCTGCTGGAGAAGTTTAAATGGGGAACCAGTGGTTTGGGTGGTGGGCAGGGTGTGGAGGAAAGGACACCTCCCTTATGGGTTTCTCAAGCTACTTTGGGATTTTGCCGTTAAGACCTCTGGCAGAAAGAGATTTTATTTAGATTCTTCCCAGACAGTTCTCCTGCCCTCTGGGTACAGGTGTCAGGGACAGGGTTGGACCCCGGGAGCCAGCTCCCAGCCCTTCTTTGGCCCTGCCTGGGGTTGCTTTGTGCTGGAGGCTGGGGAGGGAGCAGCTAGATTTAGCATCACCTCCAAACAGCAGGGAAGAAGGAGGAGAAGGGCTGTGAGTGGGCGAGGCCCGGATGCCTGTGGATTCCCAGCCAGCCCCCTCCCTCTCTGATTTGTCAAGCTACAGAATGTTGGAGTCAAAGTCTTTTTCTTTTCATTAAAAATTGAAATTTCAGTTGTTTCCCAGCCTCTTCCTTAGGTTCAGTGAAAGACTGGGATGGATTCAGTAGGAGAAGAGGAAGGAAGTATGATGGTCCCCACCTCCCTTTTCTAAATACCCCCAACATCCACACCCACACTCACCCATTCACACTTACTGGCTCTTCAAGGCAGGGGCCTCCTGTGCACACCTGGCTTTAGGTACCGGGTGTGTGATGCGGGCCGCTTCTCCGTGATACTTCATGATTGACCCAACAGTAGCTCCCTAGGAACTCTTAAGGCAGTGGAGCTTCTTGCTCCGCCAGCATCCAGGGCTGAAGGGGACACTGCAGGGGTCAGGGGTCATGCCCTGGCCTAGCCTAGAACCTGCTGGGCTGCCTGGGAGAGGTTGTCTCACCTCCCTGGGTCTCAGCCACTCCTTCTGGAGCCCTAGTGCATTGATTATGAAAGCTGTGAGAGTGCGTGCAAAGTTCTTGTGACACAAATAAGGATGCGAAATTATGTGCACACTTTGCTTTTAATTTTGTAGAAAGTGATGCATATGGATAAGAATTAGAAGGGAAGATGAAAAGAGTTAAGTTGGCAGGTTGTGATTAGAAACAAAAATTTTATTTTAATGTAAATTAAAGCCAATTGAGGGGCTTGAATTTGATAGCCCTTGAAGTGCTTTCTTGGCAACAGCTTCTGTTTAGGGAGCATTTGCTGTGTGCAGGGGCCTGTGTGGTAGGTGGGGTAGGTATTGTTATCCTCAAGGTCACCAGCTAAGGAGAAGGGCTGTACCCCTGATCACGATGTGCCCCCCTTTCTAGGAGCCTTTGATTTCACACCTGTGCCCTCCCAAACTGCTGTGTGATTTGGGGCAAGTCACTCAGACTCTCTGTGCCTCAGTTTCCTCATTGGTGAGATCATGATAATAGTAACTAACTCATAAGTTTATTGTGATGGTTAAATGAGGTGATACATGCAAGGTGCTTAGAATAACGCCTGGCACTTGGCCAGCAATAAAGAAGACTAGTCATCACTGTTACTGTATCTACAACTACTATGGCTGCCACGGTAGTGATGTGATGCTTGTGTTAAAAGTACTAGTCAGTTTCTTTCCTTCATTTCATCCTATTCTTAAGCCCTTTCCTTCCCTGTTTTTGATTTTTTTTCCTTTAAAATTAAAAAAAAGAAATTAAAAATGAGTTTGGAAGTTCTTGTTTCTGCCAAACCATCAAGGTGAAGGCTGTCAGGGGAGTTGCAGCTGCCTGACAGTTTGGCCTGGTTGGGAGCCTTAAGGTGTAGGCAGCTTATCATCTGGCAGGGAGCTTAGTGGAAAAGCTTTTCTGTCAGTCAGCTCTGTGTCATCTGTCCGTTAGGACCTTTGATTGTAAATGACAGAAAACCAACTGCAAACTAACTTAAGCAAAAATGGGAATTTATTGACTCATGTAGTTTAAAACTCCTGGGGTAGGTGGGCTTCAAGCATGGCTGGATCCAGGTGCCCATGCAGTGTCTCCAGTTTTAGTTCTTTTCTATCTGTTGGCTCTCTTCTCTCTCTGTCAACTTCATTCTAAGGCAGGGTTCTCCCAAGCCCCTGGTAACTCTAGAAGTACATCTTCATTGCTCTGTGTGCCACAGAAAGAGACATTCTTAATACTTCCACAAAATCCTAGAATAAAACTTAGTAGACTGACTTGGGTCACACATCTACTCTTTTTCTTTTTTTTAATAAATTTATTTATTTTATTTTTGGCTGTGTTGGGTCTTTGTTGCTGCATGCGGGCTTTTCTCTGGTTGTGGCAAGGGAGGGTTACTCTTCGTTGCCACGCGCAAGCTTCTCATTGCGGTGGCTTCTTTTATTGCAGAGCACTGGCTCTAGGTGTGTGGGCTTCAGTAGTTGTGGTACACGGGCTCAGTAGTTGTGGCTCGCAGGCTCTAGAGTGTAGACTCAGTAATTGTGTTGCACAGGCTTAGTTGCTCCGCGGCATGTAGGATCTTGCCAGGCCAGGGCTCGAACCCGTGTCCCCTGCACTGGCAGGCAGATTCTTAACCACTGCGCTACCAGGGAAGCCCCACACATCTACTCTTGAAACAATCACTTGACCAGAGCAATCAATGCCCAGTTAACCAGACTCGAGTCATAGTGGAACCCCTGAAGTTGATGGCACGGACAGCTCCATGGAGTCACCTTTCACACAGAAGGATGGGTTCCAGACATAAATCAGGCTGCTGTTATCAGACTAAAGGAACATAGGGTCTAGGCCAGCTAAAGAAAGCGTCTGACCTTCTGAGTGGCCTTGGGATGAATGAAATAAACAATGACCTCTAGCCAATATTTATTGAGTGCCGGCAGTGTTCTAGAAAGTTCTAGGTCCTGGAGTCCAGCAGTAAACAAAAAGGCAAAGGCACGGCTCTCACAAGTTAAGTCAAATCGATGTCTCTGTGCCCATGCATGTCTTTCCTGAATGCTGTAGGACACTGAGCCTTCACACTCTCCCCTCTCACACAGGTTGGAGCCAGAGGAATGGGCTAGATATTCCCCTTTGTTAGAGATTTTGGCTCAGCCTGGACTTCATTCCGGATACAACATGTGGACATTGCAAGGCTGTACCTGTAATTTTTAGCCCCTTTCTGAAAAACTCAGACCAGTTTTAGCTCTACTTGGAACCACTGCATAACTTTGGACAAATTAGTAAACCTGGGCTTCCCTGGTGACGCAGTGGTTGAGAGTCCGCCTGCCGATACAGGGGACGCGGGTTCGTGCCCCGGACCGGGAGGATCCCACGTGCCACGGAGCGCCTGGGCCCATGGGCCCGTGAGCCATGGCCACTAAGCCTGCGCGTCCGGAGCCTGTGCTCCGCAGTGGGAGAGGCCACAACAGTGAGAAGCCCGCGTACTGCAAAAAAAAAAAAAAAAAAAAAATTAGTAAACCTTTCTGACCCTTCATTTTCTTATTGGTGAAATGAAATTGTTGGAACAGGTGACCACTGATATTATAGCACTAATATCCAGTGCATCTCAAAGTAGGGCCTGTAGGGGTGAGATAGGTCATGAGAGGTAGAAAAGGGAAGGACATGTAATAGGACACTCAGCCTGTCCTTGGCGTTGGGGAGATGAGGGGAAGCAGTGAGGACTGTGGCACGCCGGCGAGCATATCTCCTGTCCAAAGCTTCAGGGAGTTTTTACCAGGAGTGAATAGAGGTCCAGTGCTGACAGTGTCCAGTTCTTCAAGAGACTCTGGAAATTTTGATTTTTATCTGAACTCTCCTGGTTCTAAAATGTTGGCATCTCATTCAAATAGTTTTAAATACAGTGTAGGCCAAGCAAAATACATCGGTGGCCAGATGTCACACGATAGGGACTGTTTGCTCCGGGGACTATGATGGGATGGGGTCTGTGCACACTAACGCCAGCACTGTCAGAGTTCCCTGGTTGTCCAGTGGTTAGGACTTGGTGCTTTCACTGCCGAGGGCCTGGGTTCAATCCCTGGTTGGGGAAATAAGATCCTGCAAGCCTTGCAGTGTGGCATAGACAGACAGATAGATAGATAGATAAAATAAAGCCAGCACTATCCCTCGTGCCCTCTGCCAAGGAAGGGCCCTTGTCTCTGGGGAGACAATCAGTTTCAGTGCCTCTAAACTAAAGAATATGCAAGGAAAGACAGTTGTAAGAGTCTGTGTCACTGAATTTGATACGACTGCTTGTTTGGGCCAAGGCCCCGCATCTGGAATATTCCAGCTGGTGTCAAGCCTCAGCGCTGCATCGGCTATACAACTGAGCCTCCCAGGTCTCCCACTTAAGTATTGGGAAACACCCTCTGAATCCGTGGCCCCTGGGGCAGCAGGCTTCTGTGGTTGGGAGGGGAGCTGTGTTAGTGTGCTGGGATTGCCTTGACAAAGTACCACTAACTGGGCAGCTTAAACCCAGAAATGTATTATCTCACAGTTCTGGAGGCCAGAAGTCCGAGACCAAGGTGTTGGTAGGGTCGGTTCCTTCCGGGGGTCATGAAGGAGAATCTGGTCCGTGACCGTCTCCTGGCGTCTGATGGCTGCTGGCAATCTGGCGTTCCTTGGCTTGTAGGTGCAGGACCCCAACCTCTGCCTTCACGTTCTCATGGTGTTCTCCCTGTGTGCGGGTCTGTCCAGATTTCCCCCTTTTTATAAGGACACCAGTCATATTGCATTAGGACTCCAGCATATCTTTTTAGGGGGTCACAATTCCACATCCCATAACAGATGCCGAGTGGGGTCCCTATGGCTTTGCCTGGGACACCCCTCCTGCTCTCATCAGCTTCCTACAAAGCTCTTGTGCTCTGGCCCCTCCAGCCTGCCCATCCACCCTCACCCCCTTCCCAACCTCGTTCAATCCCAGGAGTCTTCTTTCTGTTCTCTCCGCTCTCCCACCTCTTTCCTGCTGCGAGGCCTTCTCAGAATGTGTTTCGTCCTTCTGGAGCAAGTTCCCACCCCCTTAGCACCTACTCACCCTGTAGGTCTCAGCCTAAATATAATTTTCCCAAGTGAGGCCTTCCTTGACTCACCCCCTCCCATTCAGATCTCCCCTGGGTCCCTATGTTGTTCTTTTTTTATCTCATCCTGGTTTTCTCCTCCAGTTTGTGCTTATAGAGTCACTTGTGCCCCTACTTTTCAGAAATCACATCTGTTTTGTTTATCTGGCACATAGTAGGTCCCCAGTAATTACTTGTGGAAAGAACAAATGGGTGAGTGGGTTTCCTTTAGCACCTCCCTGGGCCTCAGTTTCCCCAGGTGAGAGAAGATGTGGCTGGCCAAGCCTGTTATCCCAGGGAGGACATTGTCCCTGGCCTTGGCAGGATCCTCACAGCTATTTTGGGCCTCTTTGTTGTCCCGTGTTGCCCGGGACCTCAGGGGACCATGCAAAGGGTGTATCATGGGTCAGGGCATGTCACGGGCCCACTCACTGGCTACTTGCTGTGCTGCGGCTCCGTGGTGGTGGCGGCTGGGCATTTGGTAAGCAGGCGCAGGTTGGAAAATGCCCCCAGGATATGGGAATGTGTTTCCTGGAGGCCGCTGGCACTTGGCTTCCTGGCAGAGGAATGAGCGCTCCTTCGTTCTGGCCTGGAGCCGGGTTTATCTGCTCCAGGAAGGGTCTGGTCCTCTATGGAGCTGCCTGTGAGAGGGGAGGGAGGGGAGCTCAGGGCTGCCAGCCAAGGGCAGTGGGGAGGCTTCAGAGCCTGGGGAAGGACCCATGTATTGGGGCAGGAGGCTCGGGGAGGGGGCTTTTGGAATTTCGTCAAACCTCGGCCCCCCCAAAACTGAATGCTTAGCTGTCCCTCCCTCTCAGAGGGCCGTGAGGATTAAATGACCCAGGCAGAGCTGTTTCAATGTTTGGTGAAGAAATGCTCAGTTGGATGTTAGCTGTTATAATGCAAACCATTGTCTTTTTGTATGATTTTTCTTCTCCTGGGAGTGTTGGTGGCTTTCAACAGATCCTTAAAAGGTGTGTGACCTCATACGATCTGTGCCCTCAGAAACGGTCAGATTCTGGCCTGGACTCTGTGGGGTCAGTGGTGCTGAATGGCCAAGTCCTTGCCTGCCAGGCCTGCTGCAGACCAGTGAGGGGCCTCCAGGTGGCCTCGAGGCACTGTGGTCTGTGTCCCTTGGGGCTCTTTCCTGAGACCTGAACACACCTATCCCTCCAGCACAGGGGCCCGCACCTCTGCCTCAGAGCCAGCCAGTGCATTTTTTTCTCTCCTTTCTCCTCCAGGCCTCAAGGGCCAAGGCACGGAGCCAGACGCCAGCTCGTCAAGGAGACTGATTAAATGCGGCTTTGCCGGGGGTGGATGGCTTGGTGTCCTTGGCCTGGAGTGGCGATCGATAAGCAATTGTTTTTCTGTTGGCAAGAAGAAAAATTCTCCATTAACTGTCTCAGGTGCTGCCAGACTAGTTTTCTTTTCAGGAACTCTGCAGCCATGTCAGAGGTGGCTCTGGGAGGGAGGACGGGCCAGTGGAGGGGAGGCAGGCCCACACTCCCAGGGCTACAGAACACACACAGGAGGAGGAACATTCTGGAGCATAGCCTGGCAGGTAGTAGGCATTCAGGAAGTATTTGTTGAAAGAAGAGCTCTTTGAGCACTTAACCATGCACCAGACATGAATACTGAGTTCTTAGTTCAGTTAGTCCTCATGACTCTTGGGTGAGTGCCCATTTTATAGAAGAGAAAACTGAGGCTGCGGCCCCAGGCAGTCGAACTTCAGGGACCCTGCTTTTCCCCTCCTGGGAAATAAGGATTATAAAAAGCATATGTAAAGGAACAGCAGCTGAGACCGTGGAGAACATTGAACTTGGGTTGTATTCTTTCACGGATGAGGAAGCCAAGACAGGGACACATTTAATGATTTCTTTCTCAGATACAGTCAGAGTGGGATAAGGGATTAGGAGATAGAGCCAACTGCTCGCTCCCTCTGCCTCGTGCCCCGGAGGTAGCACTCGGGCCTGATCATCCTAACTCCCATTGTGGTTATGGTTACTTTCCTTTAAAAATTCATTTCTGAATAGTTACTCTTTGCACACTTACTTTTACAAAAATAAAAGTAAATACAGTGACAGTTAAGTCCCTCCCACCCTGCCTCCCCCCCACTTCTGCAAACCAGTTGTCTTCTCTTGAGGCCACTCTTATCATTTTCTTGTGTATCTTTCCAGAAGTATGCTCTGCATATGATTATGTATGCGCGTATGGCCCTTTTCCCCCTATGCCAACAGCAGCATCCGAATGCCTTGGTTTTTTCCATGTAACGGTGTGTCTTGGAGCTAATTCACATTAGGATGTACAGAGTCACCTCTTTTAAAATAAATGCATGATTTTCTCCTGGGCGACATGTACCTCATTTTATTTACTCAGTCCCCTGTGGATAGTCATTTCAAACCACACTAGCAAAATAATTTTGTACGTATATCATTTTTTTGTGTGTGAGATTGTCTTTAAGGTAAATACTCCCAGGTGCAGAATTGGTAAGTCAAAGGTATGTGCATTTGGAATTTTTTTAGATATTGGTGAATTTCCCTTCATAAAGGTGATACTAATTCATACTGCTCATAGCCTCATCAAAATAGTGCTGTTATTATATTTTTTGTCTTTGCCAATCCGATAGTTGGAAAAAAGATATTTCATTGTAGCTTTATTATTATTATTTTAATTTTGGTAAAATATATATAACATAAAACTTACCATTTTAACCACTTTTAGATGTACAATTCAATGGCACTATTTACATTCAGAATGTTGTGCAGCCATCACCACTATCCATTTCCAGAACTTTTTCATCACCCCAAGTAGAAACTCTGTACCCCTTAAGCAGTGACTTGCTGCTCCCCTCTCCCCCGGTCTCTTCTGGTAACCTGTATTCTAAACTTCCCGTCTCTATGAATTTGCCTATTCTATAAGTGAAGTCATACAGTATTTGTCCTTTAATATTTGGCGTGTTTCACTTAGCATGCTTTCAAGGCTCATCCATGTTGTAGCATGTGTCAGAACTTTATTCCTTTTTATAGCTGAATAGTGTTCTGTTGTATAAATAGACCACATTCTGTTTATCTATTCTTCCATTGATGGAAACTTGGGACGTTTCAACCTTTTGGCTATTGTGAATAATGCTGCTGTGAACATGGGTGTATAAGTATCTGTTTGAATCCCTGCTTTCAATTCTTTTGGGGATATATATATATATATATATATATATATATATATATATATACACATACCTAGAAGAGGAATTGCTGAGTCAAATGATAATTCTACATTTAACTTTTTGAGGAGCCACCAAACCATTTCGTTGTAGTTTGAATTTGCACTTCTCTTACTATAACTGAGGCTGAGCATCTTGTCACATGACTGGGTACTTTGTTATTCCTTTACACTGTACTCTGTGTTCAAAAATTGTGCCATGTCCGGGCTGGCATGCTGTTGTTAGTTCCTTAGTGCCTTTCCCATTGATCTTTCCCTGTTCCACAAGGGACCCCATCTGCCCACGTCATGGTCCAGATTGCATACATAGAAGCTATTGCATAAATACTTATTGCAGGACTGTCCCAAGAGGGCGGGTAGCATTTCTCTGCCCCTCAACCAAGCCCTCCAGGAAGCACTGGCTTTCTGCTCCCATCTTTACTTTCCTCTGTATCCCCCCACTGCCACCCAGTGTCTTAAAGAGATATCATTTTATTCATTCATAAAATCCCTCTACTCAGCTCTCACTGTTTTCCTGGCACCTTTGTGACGTGGGTGATCAGCACAGAGCTGCCACTGTCTGCATCTGTGGATATACTCCCTGAATTCCAGTGGTACCTGTGACATTTGTCCAGCAGAATTTGTCAAACATACAAACCAAAGGTTAATATTCTGTCCCAGAGACAGAAGGAATTGACAGTCTAAGGGAGTGTGTCAATCTTTTTTTTTAATTCACATAAAATTAACTATTTAAAAATGTACAAATCAGTGGCATTTAGTCCGTTCACAGTGTTGTGCAACCACCATCTCTATCTAGTTCCAGAATATTTTCATCACTCCAAAAGGAGACCCCATACCTATTGACAGTCACTCCCCTTTTCCCAAACACCTCCCCAGCCCTAGGCAACCACTAATCTACTTTCTGTCTGTATGCATTTGCCTATTTAAAAAATTTCATACAGGGAAATTCCCTGGCTGTCCAGTGGTTAGGACTCTGCGCTTCCACTGCAGGGGCAGGGGTTCGATCCCTTTTTGGGGAACTAAGATCCTGCAAGCCACGTGACATGGCCAAAAAAAAAATTTCATATAAATAGGGTTATACACATGTGCCCTTTTGTGTCTGGCGTCTTTCACTTAGCATCATGTTTTTGAGGTTCATGCAGCTTGTAGCCTGTGTCGGTTCTTCATTCCTTTCTAGTCATATTCCATTGTGTGGACAGACCACATTTTGCTTATCCATTCATCTGTCTGTGGACATGTAGGTTGTTTTTTCCCTTTTGGCTGTTGTGAGTAGTGTTGTTTGGATATATACCTAGGAACGGAATTGCTCAGTCATATGGTAATTCTCTGTTTAATTTGTTGAGGAACCGCCAAGCTATTTGATGTTAACTTTTTTTAATCTCATGTTTGCCTTACATCTTGCAAGTACTAGCTGGGGGCTGAACTAGGGAAACATTAGATAATAGGTATGTTGAGCCTAGCTCCTCAGACGACACAAACTTCCCTGGCTCACACACTCTCTGCTGGTGTGACCCCTGACCCCCACTCCTCAGTTGAGAATCATTGGCCAGGCCAGGCCAGGGGACTGGACTCCTGTGCTCATGGTCTTTGCATTAGGAGACCTGGACAAATCCCTCTCACTCTCTTGAGCCTCAGTTTCCCCATTTACAAAATGAGGGTATAATGGCAAACCAACAAGCTAGGGTGCTTGTGAAATTATCCTGAGGTGTGGAAGATATTTTATAAACTGTAAAGAGCTGTCTGAATCATTGCTATTGTGAAGTGATGCAGCCTAGAGGTCACCATGTGGAAGTGTTTCATTTGGCCTGCCCAGCATTTTAAAATAATTGCTAATTAAAAAAAAAAAAAATCAAGAGATCTCACTTACCATCCTGGCTTTAGGGCTTCTCTTGAAAAAAAAAAAAAAAAAAGAGGGGTTGGAGAGATAACCAGACAATTCTAGGCCCCAGTCCCTGTTTAACAACAATTGGCTTGAGCTGGAAGTAGCTGCCACCTTTGTAGGAGGCATGGGTGCTCTATTTTGGGGTTTTCTCATACTTGTTTTCTACAGGAATTGAATTTGGGATTCTTGTTTGTGTGACAAGGGGCTTTTAAGATGAGGAAATGTAAAACAACAGGGTCCTACTGTATAGTACAGGGAACTATATTCAATATCCTGTGATAAATCATAATGGAAAAGAATATAAAACAGAATGTATACATATGTATAACTGAATCACTTTGCTATACAACTGAAACTAACACAGAGTTGTAAATCAACTATACATCAATTTAAAGAAATGGATACAGTGAGGAAATGTGGAGTAAGCTCTTCTATATAGACGCAAAAGATTTCAGATCACACTGTTTTGCAAGATATTTTTTTCAAGGACGGCGACTCAAAGCAGGAATGAGGCACCAGTCTGGCCCAGCAGGAGACACCCCCTTCCCTGCCCCTGCCGCACAGGATGGGGGCAGGTGACCCTTCCTCTCTCTGCAGGTGGTGCAGCTGCCGGATGGGAGTGCCCGGGCACGTGCGTGTCGCATGAGGTCGGCACACGCACCATGTCATCATGCGTCTCTAGCCAGCCCAGTAGCGACCGGGCCGCCCCCCAGGATGAGCTGGGGGGCGGGAGCGGCAACAGTAATAGCAGCGAAGGCCAGAAACCCTGTGAAGCCCTGCGGGGCCTCTCGTCCCTGAGCATCCATCTGGGCATGGAGTCCTTCATCGTGGTCACTGAGTGCGAGCCGGCCTGCGCTGTGGACAGCGGCCTGGCCCGGGACCGGCCCCTGGAGGCCCCTGGCGGAGAGGTCCCCCTCAACGTCTCCGGGTCCCAGGCCCGGCCCCACCTCTCCAGTCGCAAGCTCTCTCTGCAGGAGCGGTCCCTGCTGGATGCGAATGGGCGCTGCGTCTACCCGGCCCTGCCCCACTCGCCCGTGGGCTCTCCGCAGTCCTCGCCGCGGCTGCCCCGGAGGCCCACGGTGGAGTCGCACCACGTCTCCATCACCGGGTTGCAGGTATGTGAGCGGCGGCCCCTGGTGCCCTGCCCCGCGCCCGGAATGTCTCCGCGTTAAGTTGGGCTCCCCCAGAAGGATTCCAGCGCAACCAGTTGATTGGGGAGGTGACCCCAGGAAACCCAGGGAGACGTCAATAAAGGGTGCATGTTGGAGCCAGTTACCGCTGTGGGCATCTGGGCCTCCACCTCTGGGCAGCCCTGGGAGACAGCGTAGGACACGAGCCCCAGAGTTATTCCACCTGAGGGCCAGTTATTCCACCTGGTGTAACAGGGCGGGCCTGTTACACCAACTGCTGGCAGTCCCTGAGTATGGGCAGAGCATCTCGGGGACAGACAGAGCCTCTCACAAAGAGATGCACGTGCTGGCAGTTGGAAGTAGTGCTGGGGACTCTGAAATGGGGATGGTGGGTCAGTGAGAGGCCTCGCACCCTGACAAACAGCACGGCCCCAGTTGCTGAGTGTTTGCCTCCCCAGGCACTGTCCTCAGCACTGTACCTGAACTTCTCACTTGATCTTTACTATAAACTTCTGGGAGGTGGGTTGGAACTCAGATCCCCAGCAGGGTTCACAGGGCCTGATCCGCCCCCGCCTCACCTCCTGCCCCATCTCCTACCTTTGTGCTGCCAACTCACAGAGCTCCGACCTTACCCACTTCTTTGTCTTCCTCATCCCCTCCGTTAGGCCTTTACCCTTGCTGTTCCCTCTGCTTGGAACCACACCGCCCCCTCACCATCTTTGCAAGGACATCTCCATCTGGCTTCCAAGTCTCAACTCAAATATCACCTCCTCTGAAAGGCCTCTCATTCCACCCCCTCTAAGCAGCCTTCCGTCCCTGTCTGTCCTGTTGCTCTGTTGACTTTCCTTCACAGCACTTGTCACCATCTGATTATCTGTGTGTTTGTTAAGTTGTTTATTGCCTGTTCCCCGCCACTGCCCCCGCCTCAGCTAGGATGTTAGCAACAGTCCTGTCCACCACAGGGTCCCCAGCACTGAGCACGCTGCCTGGCGCATAGTCGCTCAAAAATATTTGTTGAAGGAAGGAATACATTTTATTGGGGGATGCCTGGAAATCAGGAATGGCCTTCTAAAGGGGCTGATATTTAACTACACACTGAGAGTTCACTGCAGGGGGTGAGCATGGCATGAGCAAGGGCCCTGAGGTAGAAGGCATGAGCCCATTAAAAAAAAATTGTTATTGTTGTTTCATCTCCTAGTTTATTAACTAGCCACAGGCCACCTAGGTGACAGAGGTAGTTTCATTCCTCTAATATTTTAGTTTTAAAAGTATGATTACCATAACCCAACTAAGTACCAGCTATGTATACCAACGTATTCCTTTCCATAGAATTCAGGATAGATCAGGGATTCAGTTAACTGGAGTGTGGGGCCCCAAATGGGGGGCACTGTGGAAACAGGGCTGGAGAGCGAGTTCGAGTTTGTATCAGTTAGAAATGAGTCAGCTTAGAGAAACAGACATCTCCCAACAACAGTGGCTTTAACACAATAGGGTTTTTTTTTAACCATGTAAAATAAATCTAGAGCTAGGCATTGGGGATTGGTGTGGTAGTTGTGTTGTTGCTTTTGCCCTTAAAACCTCATGATCTCAAGATGGCTGCTGTGGCTCTAGCCTTCACAGCTCCATTCCAGGCAGGAAGAAGGAGCAGGGAAGAAAGGCAAAAGATGTCTGCCTCCTAAGTCAGTCCTCTTTCCTGGAAGCTCTACCCAGCAACTTCTGCTTATCTCCCACTAGCCAGGACACATGGCCACCTTAGCTGTAAGAGAAGCTGGGAAATGAAGTTTTCTAGCCTGGAATGTTGCCACACAGAGTTCCACTTATAAGGAAGAAAGGAGAGACTGGTGTTTGGTGGGCAACTAGACAACTCTGCCAAGGTCAGAGCTTTAGAGGGTTTGAGGGTCAGGCTGTGAAGTCAGGACTTGACTCTGGAAGCAGCAGCGAGCTGGGGCTGATGTGATCAGAGTGGATTCTTGGAAGATGAACTCAGCAGCATGTGGGGGCTAGATTATGAGGCAATGAGACCCCTTAGGACAGCTCTGCAGGGCCCCACCTCTGCCTGTCACATCCCTTCAAGACTCAGGGGAATGAAAACAATACTGGAGAGAAACACAAAACAAACTAAAAAGTCCACCAGTGAGGTGAGAGCTCTGTGGGCCCGTTACACAGCAAGTCAAAGATGCAGGTCTGACATGGAACTAACTCCAGTCAAAGGAAGTTGAGAACTGATTTAGTGTGACACCGTCTATGCCTCCCCAACCCCATCCCAAAACAGTACTCTGTATTTTCTACAGATGCATGTATGTGTGCATTTACAGAGAAAAAGGCGTAGAAGTTTATACACCAAACTGATGTCAAGGTTCGGGGAGAGGGATAGAATTGGGGCATGGGAGGGGTTTCAAGGGAAATGTTGGGCTTCTCTGTAACACTTGAAGTTTTGCTTTCTATCGTGTTTCTTTTCCCAGTTTTACTTCTTGTATCACTTAACATGTTCAGCCTAACTATACTGAGGTGTAATTGAAGTGAAATAAACTGCACATATTTCAGGTGTGCAATATGATCAGTTGTGAAGTATGTATACAGCCATAAAACCATCACCCCCATCAAGATCGCAGACATTTCCAGCACACCCAACAGCGCATCCCTCCCCCACCTCCCCTCTCCCAGGCAGCGGCCGACCTGCCTCTTTTCATTATAGATTAGCTTACAAGTTCTGGAATTTTATATAAGTGGAATCATTTAGTATGTACTTTTTTTAGCTTAGCTTCTTTCATAGCATAATGATTTTGTGATTTATCCATATTTTTGCACATATTAGTAGTTCATTCCTTTTTATTGCTAAATAGTATTCCACTGTACAGCTATATACCATAGTTTGTTTATCCATTTACCTATTGATGGACATTTGGATTGTTTCCAGTTTTTGACTATTACTAATAAAGCTGTTGTGAACATTTGTATACAAGTCTTTGCATGGACACAAGTTTTCATTTCTTTTGAGTGAACACCTAGGTATAGAATGGCTGGGTCATATGGGAAGTGCTTGTTAAGACACTGCCAAACTGTTTTCCAAAGAGGCTGCACCATTTTACATTCCCACCATTTGCCCTACATTCTGACAATACTTGGTTTGGTCTGTCTTTTTGATTTTAGCCAATTTAGTGGGTGTGGCTTTAATTTGCATTTCCCTGATGAGTAATGATGTTGAGCATCTTTTCATGTGCTTATTGATCATTTGTGTACCTTCTTTGGAGAAATAGCTTATCAAATCTTTAGCCCATTTTTAATTGGGTTGTCTTTTTATTAATGAGTTGTAGGAGTTCTTTTTTATTTATTTATTTTTTAAAGTTTTTTTCTTTTTTTTGGTTGCGTTGGGTCTTCATTGCTACGCTTGGGCTTTTCTCTAGTTGCGGCGAAGGGGGGCTACTCTTTGTTGCGGTGCGCAGGCTTCTCATTGCGGTGGCTTCTCTTGTTGCGAAGCATGGGCTCTAGGTGCGCAGGCTCAGTAGTTGTGTCTTGTGGGCTCTAGAGTGCAGGCTCAGTAGTTGTGGCACATGGGCTTAGTTGCTCCGCGGCATGTGGGATCTTCCCCGACCAGGGTTCGAACCCATGTCCCCTGCACGGCAGGCAGATTCTTAACCACCACGCCACCAGCGAAGCCCAGAGTTCTTTATATGTTCTGGATACCAGTCTTTTGTCCACTGTAAGTGTTACAAATAGTTTCTCTCAGTCCGTGTCTTACCTTTTTTTTCTCAGTAGTGTTTCAAAGAGCAAAAGTTTTAATTTTGATTGAAATCCAATTTATCATTTGTTTCCTTTTATATTTTGCACTTTTTTAATACAAAAAAGAACTTTTGAGAAACTGTTAAGAAACTTTTGTTTGCGCTAAGGACACTCAGATTTTCTCCTCTTGTATCACTTTACATTTTTTTACAGGATAACACAGTCATGGATTATTGTTTAATTTTAAATTAACTTTTAAAAAGTAAATAAATGAACTTTTTAAAACTGGGAAGAACCTTTAAAATGGGTATTAAAAGAGTACATACTATATAATTACGCTCTTACAATGTACAAAAACTGTGCTGGTAGGGACTTCCCTGGTAATCCAGTGGTTAAGACTGCAAGCTTCCACTGAAGGGGCCTGGGTTCAATCCCTGGTCTGGGAACTAAGCTCCTACATGCTGCGTGACACAGCCAAAAAAAAAAAAAAAAAAACCAACAACAACTGTGCTGGTAGAAGGCAGGATAGTGGTCACCCTGGACAGGGGCCAGTATATGGGAGATGCTTCTGGGGAGCTGGGAATGTTCCCTTTCTTGATTTGGGTCCTGGTTAAGGTGTTTGTTAAGTTTGTGAAAAATGTATCTAGCTTCAAACTTACAATTCATATTCTATGTGTTTCTACTTATTTTCCAGGATTGCGTACAGCTGAATCAGTACACACTGAAGGACGAAATTGGAAAGGTAAATATCCCAGGAGCCAGGCTGGTTTTCCATACCTGCCAAGGATGTCTCAGATACTGTGCAGGGAACCCCACTAGATTTGGGAGTGGGAGAGGAGTCCTTGGAGATGAGGCTGGGAGGGGGAGGGTTTTGTCATTTATGGTCCATCTGTTTTGTTTTATTTCGTTTTGTTTTTACAACGTACTGTGTTTCTACAAAAGCTCACAGAGCTTCCAGGGAAATTCCATATCACCAACATTGGTGTTGGCTTTTTTTCTCCTTAAGGTACTCTCACATCTGTTTTTGCTTTTATAATCAGCCAATGGGCAGTATCATTGCAAGGGTCAAGAACTCAAATGCCAGTAGAGAGCAAGTGAATAATATAAATGAGGAAAACAAGCCAGGTATAAGACAGTAGGGAGTGGTGAGGACTGTGGCAAACTGTTGACATATGGAAATGATTATGGCTCCATATCCGTATCAGAATCTGGATTTTTTTATCTGACCTGTTTTAGAATGTTGGCCACCAATTCAAACTTTCTAAAAACTGCAGATCCAACAACATACAGGGTGGATTTTGCCAGTGGGCTGCCAGCAGTTTGCAAGCTCTGTATTAGGGTCCTCATTTTGCAGATCGTAACTTCTGGATAGTATGTCACAGGCATCTCCCTTTATCCAGGGCTCCTATGGCGTGGTCAAGCTGGCCTACAATGAAAATGACAATACCTACTACGTGAGTATCCACATCCCCCTCCCTGCCCCCATCCTTGTCCAAAGAAAAAGGCTCCTTTCTAGCACTTGCCTTCCTGGAAGGTTTTCTTAGCTGTTGACTCATTTGATGCTTAGGTCATGTTTATTCTGTGCATTAGGAAGGAAGTGGGGAAATGGGGAGGTGAAGTGATTGGCTCAGGAAGATTGAGTGAATTAATTCAGCAAACGTCTCCTATCCTTACTCTGGGCTACCCTTTCTACATCCTCCATTAGCACTAAGAACTGGGTGGTAGTGAGACAAACTGCCATGTGGCTGAGACTTTGAAATCAGTCCAATGTGGGTTCAGATCCTTGCTCTCCCATGTGCCAATTATGTGTCCTTGGACAAGTGACATAAATGCTGAAACTCAGTTTCCCCATGTGTAAAATGTCCCTTGCCCATCACTCCAGCTCACTTGTGTCTTGATTCAGTGGTAGCGAATCCCAAGGTTTGTGGCCTCCCAGCTGGGAGAGCTGACCTGGAACCTTGGAAGTACCCTCCGGCCTGGAGGGACCCCAGGACTCCAGCTTCCACACAACCTGTGGAGTTGACCCATTCCAGTGACAAGGTGCTCACTACATTGTCCTGCGGCTGCTGGGGCACTGACAGCTTGGGCAGGCCTAGGAGTGGAAGGAACTCTCCCTCCACCCTCCTACCCATTTTAACCAGGATGTGGGGTCTTTCCTCCCGCAGGCAATGAAGGTGCTGTCCAAAAAGAAACTGATCCGACAGGCGGGCTTTCCACGTGAGTTTGTTGGGCCAGAGCCTTTGTTCTTAGGTGCAGGGGCTGGGGCAATACAGAGAAGACCCACTGAATGATGTCCCCTGCAGAGGCGTCCTGGGCGGATTCCCCTAAGACAGCATTGGGCCTCCTGCTGACGTTTTAAAATTCATTTTCTTTTAAAAATATTTATTGAAGTAATATTGGTATCAAGTAAAAAGAATCCCTCAGAGGAAAACAGTTTGACTGTTCCTCAAAAAGTTAAACATGCTGTGACCATATGACCCAGCAATTCTACTCCTAGGCATATATACCCAAGAGAATTGAAAACACATGTTCACACAAGCTCGTACGTGAAGGCTCATAGTAGCACTATTCATAATAGCCAAAATATAGAAACAACCCTAAATGTCTGTCAACGGATGAATGAATAAACAAAAGGTGGTCTGTCTAGTCAGTGGAATATTATTCAGCCATAAAAAGAAATTAAATTCTGATACATGCTGCAACGCAGATGACCTTGAAAACATGATGCTAAATGAAAGAAGCCAGACAAAAAAGGCCACATATTGTATGATTCCACTTACACGAAATGTCCGGAATAGGTAAATCCGCAGAGACAGCAGATTAGTGGTTTCCAGGGGCTAGGGTTAAAAGGGAGTGGGGACTGACTGCTAATAGGTATGGGTTTTTTTGTGGGGGAGTTGAAAATGTTCAAGACTTAGTGGTGAGGGACTTCCCTGGTGCTGCAGTGGTTAAGAATCCGCCTGCCAATGCAGGAGACACGGGTTCGATCCCTGCTCCGGGAAGATCCCACATGCCACAGAGCAACAAAGCCCGTGTGCCACAACTACTGAGCCTGTGCTCTAGAGCCTATGAGCCACAAGTATGGAGCCCGCTCGCCACAACTACTGAAGCCCGTGCACCCTAGAGCCCGCGTGCCACAACTACTGAGCCTGCGTGCTGCAACTACTGAAGCCCGTGCGCCTAGAGCCCATGCTCCACAAAAGAAGCCACTGCAGTGAGAAGCCCGTGCACTGCAACGAAGCGTAGCCCCTGCTCGCCGCAACTAGAGAGAAAGCCTGGTGCAGCAAGACCCAATGCAGCCAAAAATTAAAAAAAAAAAGACCTAGTGGTGATGGTTTCACAACCTTGTGAATGTACTAAAAACCATTAAATTATATATTTTAAAATGATGAATTAAAAAAATTGAAATACCATAAGGTATTTCAATTATATCTACAAAAATGCAAAAGAACAGAAGGGTGTGTAATGGAGATCAACAGTTTCTTGCTGTACTCCTCCCTCTCCCTAGAGGCAGCCCCCACTTTTAGCTCTTTTAGGAGCTGGTAGTTACTGCATGTGATCAGGTGTAGGTGAGCATATGCTGCTCCAGCATAAGCTCCCTGCCAGCAGTGCTGAGCAAAATGTTGGCTTGAGCTGAAAAGAGAAAGTGGTTAAGAAGAAACATAAATCCCAAAACCCTGTCCTATCACCAGGACCCTGGTTTATCCTGCTTATCTGAACTGAGCCAGTTAATATCCTTGTGCCATTATTTCTTGATTTATTAATTTTTGACATTTACTTCTGACTTCCTCTGAGGATGACTTAAACCACTCCTTTCCTCCCTTTCCCTAACCAGGCAATGAGGTGATACCACGATGTTCAGCTCCTTCGTTGTTACTACCCTTGTCACTTTCTTCCTTGTTATAGCAGATGCAGCAAGTATCTTTCCTTTGAACTTGCCTTGCCTCTGTTCACATCCCACTCTGACACCTGCACCTCTGCTTCTACTTTTCCAAGGCTGACACATCCACATTCTGTTCTGTTAGTCGCACTTAGATCCTTACTTACATATAATATGCAGTGTAAGTGTTTTGACTGTGGACCTTTCCATCACTGTGACCCTTTGACTATCAGTCACTGCATGGCCAAGCAAGTCCTTTGTTTTTTCTCTCATCAGCTCTTACTTCTTTTCCTATCCCGGACTTTATTTTATATCTCTGCTACTTCCATGAGTTATGGAGGTGAAGGATAATGTTTTTGTCCATCTTATGGAGTGGGAAAACTGAGCTCCAGAGAGGGGAATATTGAGATTGCTGAACTAGACCTCAGACTTCTTTTCCTTGTACCTCAGTGAACTCTTGATTCTCACTGTGGCCTGGGGAATGGGACAGGAAGGAGAGAATTAACAGAAGGCTGGGCAAGGGGACTGGGTCTCCAGTGTTTCCAGCAGCAGAGGAGTCAGATGAAGAGAAGGCTGTTTAAAGCCCCTGGTGGGGGACTTCCCTGGTGGTGCAGTGATTAAGAATCTGCCTGCCAGTGCAGGGGACACGGGTTCGATCTCTGCTCCAGGAAGATCCCACAACTACTGAGCCTGCGCTCTAGAGCCCGTGAGCCACAACTACTGAACCAGTGCGCCACATCTACTGAAGCCCACGTGCTCTAGGGCCTGCGTGCCGCAGGTACTGAGCCCACGTGCTGCAACTGCTGAAGCCTGTGCGCCTAGAGCCCATGCTCCTGCAACAAGAGAAGCCACTGCAGTGAGAAGCCTGTGCACTGCAAAGAAGAGTAACTCCCGCTCGCTGCAACTAGAGAAAGCCTGCGTGCAGCATCGAAGACCCAACACAGCCAAAATAAATAAATAAGTAAATAAAGACCCCTGTGTGACATCAGCCATTCCAGCCCTTCTGAGAGCCCCCCACTTCATTTGTCCTGCCTACAGTCCCCCTCTGCAGAGGAAAGTCTCTTTGCCCTGACTCTGGGATGGTTCATGTCTCCTCCAGGTCGCCCGCCTCCCCGAGGGACCCGGCCAGCCCCCAGGGGCTGCATCCAGCCCAGGGGCCCCATTGAGCAGGTGTACCAGGAGATTGCCATCCTCAAGAAGCTGGACCACCCCAACGTGGTGAAGCTGGTGGAGGTGAGGTGGGGAGACACGGAGGAGAGAGGGAGGCATGGTGATGGTCCAGCCCTATCTCTGTTATTATCAAAATGCCATACCACTGGTTTCCAGGGAGAGCCACATCACATCAAACAGCCTGTTGCAGGGCTGAGTGGTAGTTATTTCTCCAGGCTCCTTCACCCTGTTATTTTGTGTAATCCTTACCCCTCGCTCGGACTATTACTTCCATTTTATAGACGAAGGAATTGAGGCTCAGAGGGATATTGAGGCTTGCCCTTCACCTGTTTCTCTCTTTTTGGAGCTGGTTCTCCTTCTACTATACATATGTGTAGTTATAGCACAAAAGCAGCCATTTGCATGTAAGCAGATGGGCCTGGCTGTGTTTCGATAAAACTTTACTTTCAGAAACAGGGGAGGGCCAGATTTGGCCTGTACGCTGTAATTTGCCAACCCCTGCTCTAGATCTCACACTTTGTGGCCTCAAGACCCTTTTAGGCTCTTAAAAATAATTGAAGAAGGCAGAAAACTTTTGCTTATGGGGGTTATGTTTATTAATATTTATCACATTAGAATTTAAAACTGAGAAGCTAAACAAATTTTTAATTCATTTAAAAACAACAATAATCCTACACATTAACGTAAGTGACTTTTTCAAAGAAAAATAACAGAACTCTAGGTAGGCAAGTGCCTGGGTCTGACTTTTCCTCGAAGGGCAGAGCTTAGGGTTCCAGGTTGGCTGTCCCAGGCCTCTGCCTAGGATGCATCCCTTTCTCAGGGCTCTTGTCCTGTGACTCTTAGATGACTAAGGAAGGTGAGTGTGGTATGGGAAGAGGCGGGAGGACCAGTCTAGCCAAGGAGTCTGTCTTTGTTTCTTCCCAAAAGAAGAGAGTTGGTGGCTGCAGACTATCTCCACCTGTCACACCGAGTTTCACAATTTCAACTCACTGATGCTTGAGTCGGCCATCTTAGAGGAAGCCCAAGGGCACTTGGTTAGCGCATGTGTCTGGGTCCTGGCAGGATCTCCCCTCTCCCTGGTGCCCTGTGGTGTGTGGACTCCCCACCCAACAAGACTCTGCCAGCTTACCTGTTCATTCATTCATCAGACATTTCCTGAGCACTAGGTGCCTAGCCCTGTTAGAGGGCACCAAGGAGGCAACCAAGGTGGCTACAACATGGTGCCTGCCCTTTGGAGAGAGGAAGATAGAAATAGTGATAAAATGAAAGCAGGAAGGCCGTAAAAGAGAGAAAGAAAGTGCTGTGACAGTTCCAGGCAGGGAGACATCATTTCCTGCCAGGGCAGGGGGAATGGGGACAGGATTTGAATTTTCACCCTGATGACCAGTCCGTCGTCTCCTAGGAGACAGGTGGGATTCTTATTCAAGCTGAGACATTTTCCAGGGGAGGAATCTGCCCCCTCCTTTTCGTAACCTCCTTTCTGGGTATTTAGGACCCTTGAGGATTGGGCTAGAATGCGCTTATTTTCCAGATGGCCATTTGGATCACACACTGGGTTTTTTCCTGTGCCCTTCATCTTAACTAGGAAAAACGGTGGAAAGCGCAGCCCTCCCATTGGCAAATGCAGTCATGTGGATGATGCTTCCTCCCTGCTCATACCTTTTCTCCCTCTTCCTCTCTCCTGCTCTTCATCTCCGGCCTGTTCCATGTGGCTATGCCAACAGGTCCTGGATGACCCCAATGAGGACCATCTGTACATGGGTAAGAGAGCCCTTACTTTCTGCCACCCTTGCTCAGGCAGCTGCTCCTGCCAAAGCCCAGGGGTGCTCTCCAGGCAACCCCTGCCCCTGGCATCTCCCACCCTTTCCTGCTCCAACTGGGCCCCACACAGAAGGCTGCACCCCTGGTTCAAAGCAGGAGGTGGAATGGAGTTCTTGCTGGGACTTTATCTGGGTGTCCTATTCATCCATTTGCAGATATTTATTGAGTACCTGCTGTGTGTTGGACACCATTCTAGGCACGAAGGATGCAGTGATGAGTACGAAGGATGAGGCCCTTGCTCTTATGAAGCTGGTATTCTAGTCAGGGAAGACAGATAGTCAACAGCTACAGTCGGCCCTCCCTGTCCACGGGTTCTGCATCTGCAGATTCAACCAAGTGTGGATCGAAAATACTAAAAAGAAAAAATTTCGGAATGTTCCAGAAAGTAAAACTTGAATTTGCAAAAAGTAAAAATGTGCTGGCAACTATTTACATAGCATTTATATTGTATTAGATATTATAAGTAATCTAGAGATGGTTTAAAGTATAGGGGAGGATGTGCATAGGTTATGTGCAAATACTACACCATTTCTTATAAGGAACTTGAGCATCCGTGGATTTTGGTATCCACGGGGGTTGCTGGAACCAATTGCCCATGGATCCTGAGGGAAGACTGTAAATAAAGCAGATAATCAACTTCAGATAGATACTCTGAAGAAGATTAAACAGGGTGATGTGAGAGAGAGATGGGGGGGCCACGGCAGAGAAGAGGTGACCATTTAGCACCTGAATATCAAGGACACAGCCCTGTTGCATCTGAGGAAGAGCATTCCAGGCAGAGGAAACAGCAGGTACAAAGGCCCCAAGGCTGGTGAGAGCTTAGTGTGTTTGAGAAAAATGGGACTGCAGCAGAGAAAACCAGGGAGAGGGGGTGGGGATGAAGATGGAGGGCCTGGGAGGCCGTGATGGGGCATTTGGAGCCTTGAGGGGCCATTGAAGGGTCTGGGCCCTGAACACTGAAATGGAAGCACTCAGGTATGTCCTCAGAGACCTCGTTTTTAAAAAATGATGAGGACATGGGGCAATTCTCAGTCAGTTCCCAGCATAAGCACTGATGAGGGAAGGAAGTGCAGGACTAATTCAAAGCTGGACAGCAGACTCTCAGGCCCAGGAAGGCGTGATCAACAGGTCACGTGTCCCGCTGTTGTCTGGCTTGGGTAGGCGTTCAGACTAGCGTATTAGCGTATGCATTTCGTGGGTACACATGACAGCCGGGAGGGGTGTTAAGGAGATGAGTGGTATGGGCAGGGCCAAGCCCAGCCTGTCTCCGGGATGAGCACAGGGTGATCCTTTGCTGCACAGGCAGTGGTCAATCATAAATAATGAGTCTGGTCTGGAACTAGAGCTCAGAGCTCAATTTCCCCTACAGTAGTTGCCATGGTTCAATTCCAAGGATGATGTCGTTGCTTAGGACATTTTATTTTCATCACCCCCCCCAACCCAGGTTTTTATTATGAAAAATGTTAAAGTTGAAAGAAGAGTACAATGAGTACCTGTATGCCTACCGCCCAGACTCAACAGTTAGTAATTTTTGTCATATTTGCTTTATCAGTCTAGCCACCCACCCATCCATTTCTCTGTATATATTTTTAAATTTTATTTATTTATTTATTTTTGCTGTGTTGGGTCTTCGTTTCTGTGTGAGGGCTTTCTCTAGTTGCGGCGAGTGGGGGCCGCTCTTCATCACGGTGCGCGGGCCTCTCACTGTCGCGGCCTCTCTTGTTGCGGAGCACAGGCTCCAGACGCGCAGGCTCAGTAGTTGTGGCTTACGGGCCTAGTTGCTCCGCGGCATGTGGGATCTTCCCAGACCAGGGCTCAAACCCGTGTCCCCTGCATTGGCAGGCAGACTCTCAACCACTGCGCCACCAGGGAAGCCCTCTCTGTGTTTTTTTTGCTGAACCATCCAAGAGTAAAAGTAGCAGACATCTTGACCCTTCAGCCCCTGAACATTTTGCCCTGCATCTCCTACATGATCACAATAATCCTACCGTTATTGCACCTGGAAAAGTTAATGCCAGTTCCATAAGAGCATCTAGTGTGCAGGCCATATTCCAATTTTAGAACTTTAAAAACATTTTAGAAGGTACACATGAACAACATCAGATATGATAACTTTAAAAAATTGTGAAACATTCATATAATAAAAATATGGACATCACAGAATCATAATTTCTCAAAATGTGGTACCAACACCACTTTAAATATATGAGATGATTTTAGGTGGTATTTGGACCAACATTTAAAACATGTTTTAGGTTTAATTTATCATTGCATAGGAAAAACTATAACCAGCACACTAAACTCATGATTTCCGGGATATTATTACCCGGGATAAGGCTAAAAGTTTTAATACTAAGTCAATCTAAGGAAAAGTGTGAAATAAACGATAGTTTACATGGTATATAGATATGGCCAGATGATAAAAATGGTAGGCAAACAAGTGAAGTTTGGGGAAATATAAAAGAAATCATAAAATGTAAAAGATAGTTTTTGGCCCAGAATGGCATCCCCAGCATAATTTGCCTGCTTGGGGCCCCAGACCTGACACTGAATGGCTTTGGGCTGTTTCTGAGGAGATGGGTCGTTCTTTCAACAAACATTACAGTTTGTCAGGCCCTGTTCTAGGCTCTTCAAGGAATGAAACTCAAGCCCCCACCCCCCCCACCCCTGCTCCCTCAGGGCACTTCATTGCTCTGGTGAGGATGGACAGACACACTCAGACCTAAGTATTAGGCATCGGCTTCCAAGGTGACAATATCATGGGAAGAAGCTAACCTGAGCAGGGTCACGGGAGTCAGGAGTTCCAGGCTGGGGAATTGGGAAACAGAGGGGCTCCTCGAGATGCCTCACTGAGGTGACATTTGTGCAGGACAGTGGAGACCAGATGGCAGAGGACATTCACACCATTGTAAAACTTTTCCTTTTACTCTGAGCGAGAGGGGAGCCCCTTGAGGGTTTTGAGCCGAGGAGTTGAATGAGCGTGTAAAGAACATGACCCAAGCCTCAAAGAAGAGTTTCCTAAGCCATTTGGACCAGGCACCTTCATGGAGAGAGTTTTTCACTTCTTGAGGTGGCAGTGTGGGAAGGAGCCATGCGATTTTGGTATGTGATTCCAGCGGTTTTGAAAAAAAATCCCGACACTGTTATTTTTTAGTTTCCAGCCACAGCTGTGTGTGGTGAGGACAGACAGGGCAGTCTGTGAAGCCAGGTTGCAGGTAGCAGCAAGGGTTCTGCAACTGCAGGCCTGACCCTCAAAGGGTAGAGACTACGACTGGTATTTCTTGGGGTTAAAAACTTTGCACCACTGCTCGGCTCCAGGAGCGGTTAAACTGTAAGTGACTGAAAATAGACCTGTTTCAACAGGCCAGCTTCCCTCACGCCGACCGAGTTATAGTGCTTGGGAGGAAGCACAGAAATTCATGAAGCAGCTCTTGAAAGTTAAGTTTACATAACTGAGGTGGGAAAGAGAGAGCTGAGGGGACCAGCGCTCCTGTCGGTGGGAGCCTTACCTTCAGCGCCGTTACTTTTGCTTCTAACCACAGCCTGAAGCCACAGCAGATTTCCCCTAACTACGGTTTGGCCAACACTGGTTGATGAACGTGAACACAGGGTGGGGCCCTGGGGGAGTTAAGTTCCTTTTCAGCTCAGAATCTTTAAGCCCTCTTTTTGTCTGAGGAGCTGGCTCTTTCCCCTTGGCCACCTCAGCCCTTGGACAACCTTTGAAACAACCCTTCTTCCATAAGAAGCTCCAATGTGGGTAGGTGCTTCCAGAAAACAGACAATTCCAAAGTCATTCTCCACTGGATTTTGAAATCCACTGTGCTGTTTTTTTCATTTCCTAAGGTACAGCTTCATATTCCCAGTTATATTTGTACAAGCAGAACAAAATTAAAATAACTACACCACATGACCCAGCAATGCCACTCCTAAGTATATACCCCAAAGAATTGAAAACAGATAGCCACACAAATACTTAACATGAAAGTTCATAGCAGCATTATTCATAATAGCCAAAATGTGGAAATAACCTAAATATCCATCAGTTGATGGATGGATAAACAAAATGTGGCCTATCCACACCATGGAATATTATACAGCCATAAGAAGGAACAAAGTACTGATACATGATACCACATGGATGAACCTTGAAAACATGCTAAGTGAAAAAGCCAGTTACCAAAGGTTGCATATTGTATGAGTCCACGTATATGAAATGTACAGAATAGGCAAATCTATGGAAGCAGAAAGTGGATTAGTGGTTGCCAGGGGGCTAGGGGGAGGCACAGAGTTTCTTTTTAGGGGCTGAAAATGTTCTGGAAGTAGATAGAGGCGATGCTTTCACTGGAGGCAGTGGAATACTAAATGCCACTGAATCATGCATTTTAAAATAGTTTAACATTCTGAAAATTTCACCTCAACTTTTAGAAATGCAAAAAATAACCCACCCCCCCCAACAACAAAAAAAACTGTGCATTCCCTGAATATGATTTATGTAATACTTGATGATTTGGGGGCGGTCCCCACATACACAGGGCTGGGAGGAAGCTGGCAGGGAGTGAGGCATTGTATGTCGCACATGACTGTGAGTCAAGAAGGGCCCATTTAGGAGGAATAGGATGAGTTGGCCTTTGAGGTGGTGGGGAGATCTCCATCCCCCACCTCTAGCTCCAAGTCTTGGTTTGGATTGAGAATCACAGGAAAGGGTTTGAGGGCCAGCTGACCACAGAGTGCTGAAGAGTTGGAACAATGTTCTCCTTTTTATTTATTTATTTGTTTATTTTTGGCTGCGTTGGGTCTTTGTTGTGGTGCGCGGGCTTCTCATTGTGGTGGCTTCTCTTGTTGCAGAGCACGGTCTCTAGGCGTGCGGACATCAGTAGTTGCAGCACGCAGGCTCAGTAGTTGTGGCACACAGGCTTAGTTGCTCCGTGGCATATGAGATCTTCCCGGACCAGGGATCGAACCCGTGTCCCCTGCATTGGCAGGTGGATTCTTAACCACTGCGCCACCAGGGAAGTCCTATCCAACAATTCTTGATGTAGCCTGGCAGCTTGGAAAATGTGAGAGGGGTCATCGAAACCTGTTCTTGCTGTTTCTTGAATTGAAACTTTGCTAGGGTTCAGAAGTCCTCTAGGGCTACTTCTTTGTGCCTAAGTAAATTGATGTTTGGGTTGTGTCCCCTTAGACCTGTTCTGTGGCATAAGGTGGCTCAGGACCTGGGTGTGAGTGAGAGGACACAGCTTAGCATCAGTTAGATCCCTGGGAGTCGCCCCCACCCCCCAGGTATGAGAGGAAGATGAAAGGAGTCCAGGAGCCGCCCCCACCTGTCTCGGGTCTTCCTGCTTTGTTTTCTCTGGTAGAGGGTCCTCAGCTGTTTGAGGACTAGAAGTACAGCCAGGCTGGGGTCCCAGGGATACCAGAAATCTCTGACCCCTAGCCTCCTCATGGGAACTTAGAAAAGCAGAACCTTCCATGGTTTTGGTTCAGTGGACTGTTCCTCGCCCCAGCCCCAATGTTAGTTTCAGTGCTTCTTGGTGTTTCTAGGGGTGGTTGGGAGTTGGGGAGGAGGGGGAGGAAGATGGATTTCCAAATTCCCAGTGTAACCATTCACCCCCTTCTCTATCCTACAGTGTTTGAACTGGTCAACCAAGGGTGAGTGTCCCCATTCCCAGCAGGTGTGATGCTTGAAGCTTCTTGAGCTGCAAAGCTGAGTGAGGTGGTGAGAGAGGGCAAAGGCCAGCGTGTCTGGTTTGCTTTTCATGCATGTATCGACTTTTCAGGCCTGTGATGGAAGTGCCCACCCTCAAACCGCTCTCTGAAGACCAGGCCCGTTTCTATTTCCAGGATCTGATCAAAGGCATCGAGTACTGTAAGTGGGGCCTGTGGGAGGACTCTCACCCAGGGGGTGCTTAGCATTTCCAGGTAGTGGATGGAAGGTGGAGGGTTTCTTATGTCCCTCCCGGAGCACAGGGAGGTGTGCGGGAAGAAGAACTGTCTGAGCTGCAGAGAGACCTGCTGGGGCCATGCCTCCTGCGAGCAGAAACCCTTCTTCCTGCCACATAGAAAAATTAAGAGCAATAGTGTTAGTGACTGTTTATCCAGCACTTTCTATGTGTCCCAGGCACTGTTAAGTGCCTTGCATCTTCCCTTATTCCCAACAACCCTGGGATCCTTTTAATCTCCTGGAACCTTAGTTCCTCATCTGTAAAATGGGAATAAAATCTCTCTCTCCAGGTCGGCAATCCGCCAGGACATCAGTAGTTCTGACTGGCAGGGTGTCCTTTCTGCCTCTGGTTGTTAAACATGTTGACTCATACCCTTTGCCTATTACATAGGATTGTTGTGAGATTGAAATGGGGTGAATGGGAAGCACTTAACACAGGGCAAGGCCTCAGACTGGGCATCCAGCAAAGTCAGCTGCTGCTCCTATTACCAATGTCATCATTTCATCATCACCATCGTCATCACCCTAGAAGTGCAGTTGGGTCTTCCAAGCCATAGGACTGTCCTCTCCCATGAGCTGACATCCAGGCAGGAACAGTTAGCCAAGTCCTCAGTCCTGTTGTGCTTCACACTTCAGATTGACCTGCTCCAGTCATTGTTGGTTTGGTGTTCAGGTCGAGTGGTGGCATTAGTAAATGAAAAGATGTTTGTCACAAGTCTTGAGGCTTCTAGCTGGGAGCCAAGCTCAACAAAAACTCTCCACGCTCACATGACTTAGACTGTAGCAGGCAGTTACCAACTGCTGTTGGCAGTCAGTGTTTCACTCCTCAGTTTGGAGGATGGGACAGCTTCCTTAGAGACACTCCTCTTATCTTTCAGAGCTGTGGGTGTTCAGCAGGTTTGAGAGGGGAAGGCTGGGAAGGGCCTGGGACCCTGGGAGAACAGAGAGGTTCCTGCCTGTGTCTCTGAGCTGTGTGGGCCACATGGAGCTCCTCACGTGGTTTTCCTGCCCCCCTTTCTCCCATCCCGCCCCCAGTACACTACCAGAAGATCATCCACCGGGACATCAAACCTTCCAACCTGCTGGTTGGAGAAGATGGGCACGTCAAGATTGCGGACTTTGGCGTGAGCAACGAGTTTAAGGGCAGCGACGCCCTCCTCTCTAACACCGTGGGCACTCCCGCCTTCATGGCGCCTGAGTCGCTCTCGGAGACCCGGAAGATCTTCTCTGGGAAGGTAGGTTTGGCCCTGCCTGCAATGAGGAGTTCTGCCTGTGTTATGGTCCTTTCAGCTGTAAGTGACAAAAACCCAACTCACTGGCTTAAACAGTGAATCCATTGGACCATGTGAATGAGGAGCGCGGTGCGTTTGTTTTCAGGCTTGGCTAGATACAGGAATTCAAAGAGGAATCCATCTCTCCATCTCTTAGCTCTGTTTTCCTTTTTTAAAAAAAAATTTTGTCTGCACCACGTGGCACACGGGATCTTACTTCCCCGGCCAGGGATGAACCTGTGCCCCCTGCAGTGGAAGCGTGGAGTCTTAACCACTGGACCACCAGGGAAGTCCCCTCAGCTCTGTTTTCCTGAATTGGTTTCCTCCCCGGGTGGATGGTCATCAGCAGCTCCAGACTACTTTCTACCCGTTTACCAGCCTCAATAGAAAGAGCTTTTTTTTTTTATGAAGAGCTCCAGTGAAAATCCTGGGATTGGCTCTGATTGGCCCAGTGTGGGTCATGTGCCCGTCCTTGAACCAATCACTGTGCCTGGGGGAAGTGTCGCTCTCATTGGCCAGGCCTGGGTCCTGTGCCCACCCAGAGGCATGGGGTTTGGGGAGCAGGAATAGTCTCACCCAAACTCCCATGGACTGAGCAGTCAAGAAGACGTGGTTCCCCAAAGAAAAGCTGAAGGATTGGGTGCTGGACAGGTGAAAGCATTAGACGCCCTTTACTGCCCCTTGGCCCCTCACACGGAGCTCTTTGTCTTGCAGGCGCTGGATGTTTGGGCCATGGGTGTGACGCTGTACTGCTTTGTGTTTGGCCAGGTAACAGGGTGGGGTGTCCTGTACCCTGGGTGTTGTGGGTTGCCCCCTTGGATGAATAGTTATCTCTCCTTGCAGGGAGATAGAACTTATTCACTTAAAAAGTTATTTCATTTTATTTTCACCATTAGATCTGAATATGAAAAAAGATGCCTTTCCAGATATACATAGCTGTATTCATATTGATAGTCATATGTGTGACAAAACGAACTGTTAAAACAGAAGGATTGGCAGAGGCTGTAGAGGTTGTAAATACAGTAGTTGATGAATTTAGGGCAAGGACAGCAAATGTGCCACCTCTACCCTCTCCTAAACTGCAGATAGGCATCACTAGTCAATAACGGCACTCTTTCTTCCTGAGCCTGGTACTGCCTTGATGTTCTTCTCAACAGTGTTCCTAGAAGCTGTTGTTGGAGGACTAGAATTGGAATGGAAGTTAAAACTCGTTTGGCATCATTGATGTAGGGAGTGCTGTTTTGTCTTCTTTCTGTTGTTGTTCTTTTGTTGTTTTTATATAACTGACATTTAGGGGCTTCTATTTTAAACTCTGAAGTTCAGGTTGATTATGTGAGGATTATTCCTTTTCATGAGCTTGTACTCCTATTGAGGAAAGCTTAAGAAACTAGCCCCATGAGGAAGTAAAGGAGTTTATAATCTCCTCCCCGCACCCAACATTTGATGAGAACATTTTCGATCATATAGCCAAGTTGTTAAGAATTGTACCTCCTTACATACACTTCAGAGTGCAGTCATTAGCTAGAGCTCACTATTGGTGGTTTTCATTTTTTTCTTTGGGGGTAAAATTTACATATCATGGAACATACAGATCTTAAGTGTACTATTTAATGAGTTCTGTCAAATTGATTGCACACCTGTGCAATCCAAACTCTTATCTCGTTACTGCTCTTAATGAAATCATTTTCCTCGGACAGGAGTGGACCAGGTCACTTTCTGTGACCTCTTCCAACCTTCTGAGCACCCCACATAAAGGTTTCTTTTTCCAGAACAATCCCTGAGCTCCTCCTGGGTCAGGCCCTCCACCAAGTGAAAGCATCAACTTGTCACCCAGGGGTGGTGCATGAACGGGCTTCAGAGTCAGCCCGGTCTAGGCTTTGCGCTTCCCAGGACACGGCACCTCTCTGAGCTTCTGGTTTTTTCTCTTCTGTAAAATGAGAATCACATTTACTATTTTTTATGGCTTCTGAGAGGATCAACAGAAATAATTCAAGCATTCATTAATTCAGCAGGTATTTATCGAGCCCCTACTTCGTGCCAGGGATGTTCCTGGGCACTGGGTGTCAGCAGTGAGCAAGACAGACAAAACTCTCTGTCCTCTTGGAGCTGATGTTCCAGTGCAGGAGTTAAACAGTGGACAAATTCTTTTTTTTTTTAACATCTTTATTGGAGTATAATTGCTTTACAATGGTGTGTTAGTTTCTGCTTTATAACAAAGTGAGTCAGCTGTACATATACATATATCCCGATATCTCTTTCTTCTTGCGTATCCCTCCCTCCCACCCTCTCTTTCTTTTTTTTTTGGCCGCACCATGTGATATGCGGATCTTAGTTCCCCGACCAGGGATTGAACCTGTGTCCCCTGCAGTGGAAGCGTGGAATCCTAACCACTGGACCGCCAGGGAAGTCCCCAAATACATATGTAATATAATGTCAGGGGGAGGTGCTATGATGAGAAATCAGATGGAGGTGGAGGGGGTGTCTGTTTTAGACAGGAGCTCCGGAAGGCCCCCCTGAGCGGGTGAGCTTTGATCAGACACCTGAAGGATGGGAGAAAACAAGCCACGCAGATGTTGGTGGGAAGAACATTCCGGGCAGAGGTAACAGCCAAATGAAATGTTGGTGCTGAGAAACCTCAGTACAGGGCCTGGTCCAGGCTAAGCCCTCACAAATCACAGCTGCTGCTGCTTTGTCTTTTGTACTGTTCTTTGTATTATTATTATTGTTCAACTGGCAGGTGGGTGAAAAGAGTGTTTGCTTTTGTATAAGTTGGTAAGTTAAAGCACAGCTACAGAGGAAAGCCAGTGTGGTTAGGAAGGCTCCAGCCCTTCTGGAAAGACAATCCTGGTCCTTTTAGATCTTTGGGGAATGGGATCTGCTTTGTCCCTGGATTGGGCCACTGGGCTGTTTCTTTCTCTGCTGCAACCTGTGTGGAATGCTGCCTGCCCTTGCAGGACAGATGTGCCAGCCATTGATGGCCACCCTGTCCCTGACCTCTCTTTGCAGTGCCCATTCATGGATGAGCGGATCATGTGTTTACACAGTAAGATCAAGAGTCAGGCCCTGGAATTTCCAGATCAGTGAGTATTGTCCGTCTACCCCAAGTTGCCTTTCTCTCCGAGCCCTTGATGACGTCCTCCACCCCTGATGTATCTCCCATCCCCAGACCTGACATAGCCGAGGACTTGAAGGACCTGATCACCCGCATGTTGGACAAGAACCCCGAGTTGAGGATCGTGGTGCCTGAGATCAAGGTACCTGGGGGCCGCTGCTGCCCCTTGGGGCATGTGCTGGAGGCTCAGCCTGTGTCCTCTGCTTGGAGTTGTTTGGCTCAACCCTGCCTCAGTCAGGCCCCACACCCCTCTGTTTACAGCACTGTGTCCTTCTTGGCACCACTGCCCTTCCATGTCCTGGGGCCTCTGGGGTGCTGGGGGCTTGTGGGGGAGGATTTGGGACTCGTGTTCACTGTGATTGTGGAAGTGGGATCCGCTGCCAGCCGAGGAGCTAGCGCTTGCTCCAATTGGCTTGGGCTGATGGCATCC
Organism: Aethalodelphis obliquidens; assembly: GCF_003676395.1. Classification (NCBI taxonomy): domain Eukaryota; kingdom Metazoa; phylum Chordata; class Mammalia; order Artiodactyla; family Delphinidae; genus Aethalodelphis; species Aethalodelphis obliquidens. The sequence goes on along the minus strand of NW_020837972.1, from coordinate 16,282,406 downwards.
ACCCTCCCTAGACCGGACCAGACCAGGTTTTTGTGTGCTCCAGTATGTGGCTGCTGCAATCCTGGGGTCTTTTTTTTTTTTTTTTTTTTTTTTTGCGGTACGCGGGCCTCTCACTGTTGTGGCCTCTCCCTTTGCGGAGCACAGGCTCCGGACACGCAGGCTCAGCAGCCATGGCTCATGGGCTTAGTTGCTCCGCGGCATGTGGGATCTTCCCAGACAGGGGCACGAACCCGTGTCCCCTGCATCGGCAGGCGGACTCTCAACCACTGTGCCACCAGGGAAGCCCCTGGGGTCTTTTCTTAGACCCTGCCTGTCCCTTTGAGAAAGTACAGTTGGGGTGGGAGGAAGTTAGTGAGCAATCTGACCCCCCACCTCTGACCCCGGCCTGCTGAATTCCACTCTGTTGCAGAAAGCACTGTTAGAAGAGATCCCTACCCACCCCCTACAGCCCTGCCAATGCCACGTGCACACACATGGATCTTTAAGAAACCTAGAGATTTGCTTCGGGAGCTCCGAGGCACCTCAGCTAACTAGCAGTTGAAGAGGGGGCAGCCCAGAAGGTTACAGATAAGGGCTTGGACCCCAGGGGCAGGTGGTTGGGGGGCAGACCTCTGCCTGGGTCCTCTCCTGATTGTATCCTTCTCCCTGTGCCACCCCATGCCTCTGTTTCCCTCTCTGTGAAATGGGGAGGATGCTGCCTGCTCTGAGCTGAGCCTTCCAGGCATCAGGGAGAGTTGCTGAGGAGCGATGGGTGCTCCTCAGACAACCGTGCAACGCAGATGGCAAATTCCAGGCACTTCTGCCGAGACCTGGGGCCAGGTGGCGAATCCAGCCCGGCTCACGTTCTGGCCTCGTAGCTTCCTCCCATTGTCTGTCCTTCGTCTGTTTCACATTTCCTCCCACCTCGCTCTCCCCCCAGCCTCTGCCTGGCTTGCCTGCTCTCTTGCATGCCTGACCTCAGGCCACTGCCTCTCCCCTCCCGCGTCCCCTCCCTGGCTCCGCTCATAGGCAGGGTTCCTGGGAGCCAGTTGTGCCCGCCCCTCACCCCTCCTGTCATTCGTTGAAGCTGCACCCTTGGGTCACGAGGCACGGGGCAGAGCCGCTGCCATCAGAGGATGAGAACTGCACGCTGGTCGAGGTGACAGAAGAGGAGGTGGAGAATTCGGTCAAACACATACCCAGTCTGGCAACCGTGGTAAGGTGGGGCAAACCACTGCCTGAGAGCAGGGACAGAGAGCCCACCGCGGGCCAGCGAGGATGAGCTGGGATGTGGGCGGACCACTAAGAAGTAGACGTTGGGCCTGAGCGTCAGGGGATGGCCGGGTCTGCCCCTCACCTACAGCTACCAGCCTCTGGGCCTTGGTCACACGTCAGGCCAGGTGGCCCCTGCGTCTTCTAGTGCGAGCTCTGTCTACAGCTGGGTCCGAGGTTACTGTAGACAGGGGTAGCCCCTCTCTAAGGATTGTACTGCCCCTTCTGGAATTCCTGCTTTCAGAGCGTGTCAGGGGAGCAGGAGGGGAAGGACCAGGGCAGGTGCCCAGGGTGGCAGCTGGAGCCGAGGTCTCCAAGACGGGCTCCCCACTGGCTGGGTCTTCAGTCCCCAGAGTAGACGACTGAGCTCGTCTCATCTCTGCCCTGTGGGCAGCTGCCAGGGCTAGAGGCAGGGCCCCCACTTAACGTGCCTCAGAAAGCTCTTCCCGACTCCTGGGACCCCTTTTATGGCCTTACATTTGGGTCCTGACCCAGGAAGAAGGAGCTAGAATTGGAGTCCTCAGGCCTAACCTCGAAGACTCAGGGAATCACCCACTTGCCAAGCCTCTGCCCAGAGGGTGTGTGGCTCCAGGAGGGAGACCAGGACCCTCAGGGCCCTGGGGCCCAGGCTGCAGTCCTAGGGGCAGAATCCGGTGGGCTGCCCCACCGCGGCCACCTCGGGAGTCCCGGGTGTGTTTGGCCAGCGTCAGCCCCAGCAGGCAGGCAGGGCCCTGGGCTCTGGGAGGGGAGGCTCTGCCGTGTCCAGCCTCGAGTGACCCCCCCCCTTTAGGAGCCCCCAGTGCTGGCTCCTTCGCTCCCAGCTTTGCACCTCACCCTCTGCTTCCCCACACACTTTCTCTCTCCCTCCAAAACCTGAGCCCCCGGGTGGGGCATCCATTCACATCTTCCTCCTCCTCCCCAGCCCGTGGCCTCTGCACAGTCTTTGCTGTTGAACACTCACCCACACACACCCCCTCCTTCTCATGCACCCGCTCGCTGCACCCACGTCCCGAGCCTGCCGTTGGGAAGGCAGCTGACGTCGGGCTCCCAGCGTCCACCCCGGGTTATTCTATTCCTGGTTGTGGGTATTCTTGGGAGAAGGCGTCTGACCCTAGAGGTCTGAAATAGGCATTGATTATTCAGGAAACACTTCTTGAACACTGAGTGGTTTCCCCAGGCCTGTGTTGGGAGCAGGGGATACAGAGATGAATACAACAAACGTGGTGCCTGCAGACGCTGGGCAAAGAACCAACAAGTAAATTATGCAAGTAACAGAGGGGCTGCAAGGGGTACGCCTGAGAGGGGAATGCAGCCCAGGTGATGGATTGGAGGAGGCCTCTTGGAAGATGCACGCTGAGAGGATGGCGGGGTGTTAATCAGGCCGAGAGAGGGTAAAGGGCAAGGGCATTCCTGGAAAAGGGAACAGCAAACGCAGTGATCCTCTGGTGGGATCATGTCCATGAGAAACCTCAAGAAAGCCAGGGTGGCTGAAGCGGGGCAAAGAAGGGAGGGTGGCGTGAAGCTGGACGGGAGGTGGGGCCAGGCCACACAAGGCCTGAGGCCACAGCAGAGGTTTAAGTCTTGGTTCCAAGAGGTTTGATTCAGGCATGATCATTATTGGCCTTGGGAAGGTCCCACGTGGAGAATGGACTGTGGGGGGCAGGGAGGAAGTGAGGGCTTCAGCAGCTGTCTGAGAAGGAGGGGCTGGAGCGGGGAGGCCTAGGCCCCATCCTGGCACCCAGGGTGTGCCGGGCACGGGGTTACAGAGGTGAACAAGGGACAGTGCCAGCTCTCATGGGGCTCCCGGCCTCATAAGGAAGATGGATCTAGAAAGAAAGAATCACTCTCCTGTGCCATCACACGGTGACAGGCCAGCGGGTAGAGGAGCAGGCGTGGCAGGCGCCACAGGGCAGGAGCCCCTTTCGCTGGGTCCTGAGGACTGGGGAGGCCAGTCTCACCGGGGGGATGGTGCCTGCACAGGCTCAGAGGAAACAGGCCCTGTGTTCCAGGAACCACAGAGCTCGGGCCTTGGCAAGGGAGGGACCTTGAGTGCTTGCCAAGGGGCACAGCCTTCATTCTCTAGCTCAGCGTTTCTCTTTTCTTTCTTTTTTTTTTTTTAAATTGAGGTAGAATTCACGTAACATAAAATTAACCACTTAAAGTGAACAATACGGTGGCATGTAGTACATTTACAATATTGTGCAACCATCACCTCTGTAGTTCTGAAACATTTTCATCATCCCGAAAGAAACCCCGTACCTGTTAGCACTCACTCTCTGTTCTCCCCTCCCCCCAGCCCCTGGCATCCATTAGTCTGTTTTCTGTCTCTATAGATTTGCCTATTCTGGACATTTCATATAAATGGAGTCATACAGTATGTGATTTTTTGTGTTTGGTTTCTTTCACTCAGCATGATGTTTTCGAGGTTCATCCACATTGTAGCCAGTCATTCCTTTCTAGGGCTGAAAAGTATTCCATTGTGTGGCTAGAGCACATTTTGCTTATCCATTCATCAGTTGATGGACATTTGGGTGTTTCCACCTTTTAGTGGTTTTTTAAACACATTTTTTTTTCCTTTTTAGCAGCAAACCCTTTAAAAAAAAAATCCACAAGCTCAGTCAGTACATGAAACAGCTTGAAGAGGCATCATGCTCTGCTTGGAAGGAGGCCAGAGCCTTACAGGGTGTTGAGGCCACCTCCTTGAAAATTCCTTCATGAAATACAGCAGGCAGAAGCATCACCACGAACCTTCCATGACTCCCTGACTGGTAACAGGATAAGTTCCAAACTCCTGTGGGTGAGAGAGACCAAGTCAGGGAGTAAGGGAATCAGATCTGGGTTTCAGAAAGGATGGGCTGAAGGGAAGACTGGAAGGCAGAGGAGGGAAGCTGAGCAGTGGCTGAGGGACGTGATGGAGGGATATTACCTTCTCCCCAAAGATCCCCTCCTCTGGCAGGTGTTTCCCAGCCAAGCTGCGGACCCAGTCTGTCTTAGGGTGGATGGGGTGGGGGACACCAAAGTGTTCCCACTCACGACAGTGGACATGCCAGCTCCCAGTGCCTCTCAGACTTAAAAAAAGGACTCTCGGGACCTCTGACCTCTCTTGCCCTCACACCACACCAGCCCGTGGACTGGTCACCCTCAGTGTCCTGGGATGTTTCCTCAGCTCCTTAGACTGAGACAGATGTTTCTCATCCTCAGCTAAAATGCAGCCCCCTGAGAAACTGGTACCATTTTGTATTGTTAGTGGGACTGTAAAAAACTGTGTAGCCACTGTAGAAAACAGTCTGGCAGCTCCTAAAAATGTTAAACATAGAGTTACCAAATGATCCAAGAATTCCACTCCTAGGTGTACACCCAAGAGAAACGAAAACATTTTGTGTGGAAAGTGTCCACACAAAAACTTGTACACAAATTGTTCATAGTAGCATTAGTCACTATAGCCCCGAAGTGGAAACAGTCCAAAGGATGAATGAATAAACAAAATGTGGCATATACACACAAAGGATTATTACCAGGCCATAAAAAGGAATAAAGCAATGATTCGTGCAGCAGCGTGGATGGACCTTGAAAACATGCTGAGTGAAAGAAGCCAGACCCCAAAGGCCACGTACTGAATGATTCCATTTATATGAAATGAGAATAGACAAACCCATAGAGACGGAAAGTGGATTGGTGGTTGCCAGGGGCTGGAGGGGAGGAGGAATGGGGACTGACTGCTAATGGGTACTGGGTTTCTTTTCGGGGTGATGTAAATGTTCTGAAATTAGACAGTGGTGATGTGAATATGCTAAAAACCGTTGAATTGTACACTTTAAAATGGAGACTTTTTTGCTGTGTGAATTACATTTCAGTTAAAAGTGCAGTGACTCCCATCCCCCTCCCAGGATTATACCTGGGAAGCAATAGTTGGTTACTTGTTGCGTTGGTTGTAGATGGCTTTCACCAAAAATAAAGGCCTGGCCTTGAAGATGAGACAGGTTGATGGGCCAGGAGGGCATGTCCAGTGATGGCTCAGGTGAGACAGATGGTACCAGGGGTACTGGACGGACAGTACAGGCCAGCTCTCCTGGAGCACAGCGTCCCCTGGCAGTTGAGTAGGCAAGACTAGCTTATGCCAGGCCTTGAATGTCAGACTGAGGAGTTTAGACCTTATCTTGTTGGCAGCCAGGAGCCGTGGAGATTTGAGGAGCAGGCCAGTGAGACTTGTGATGGCTGTGGCTGCTGTATCCCTGGTGGGTGTCTCTCAAAGGCCCGCCATCAGCCACAAGCCCTGGGAGCTGGCAGGCAGCGGGGGTGGGCTGTGGGGAGAAAGGAAGAGGTAGATGGGACTCGTGGAGTCGCACGAGGGAGGATGCTGCCTGGAATCTCCCCCATGTGGCCGAGCCTCCTCTTCTTTCCTCCAGATCCTGGTGAAGACCATGATACGAAAACGCTCCTTCGGGAACCCGTTTGAGGGCAGCCGGCGGGAGGAGCGCTCGCTGTCAGCGCCTGGAAACCTGCTCATGTGAGTGTCCACCTGCCTTCCTCGGGGTGGGGAGCTGGAGGCTGAACGCAGGGCAGCCCTGCCCGGCCGACTCTGTGTGGGCCCAGCCCTGCAGCGGCCGTGTCCAGAAGGACTCAGACCAGCCCCACTGGGCACACTGGGGAGACCCGAGCAGCCGCTGGCTTTGGTTTTGCCCCACCCTGGACTCAGCCCGCCTCCTTTGCTGACAGCTAATCCACAGGGAAGTTTGACCTTTCTCAGGGGGACTTGCACTTTAACGAGGGTGGGGGAGTGGCTGACAATCAGAAAGGCTGTTTGACCCCAAAGCATGCATGCTTGACGGTGGGATTTTGTCCCTGTGGTGGGTGAGCAAGGCCAGTCTCGCTCATGGGACCCTGCGTCTCACGGCGGAGAGGTGTCCTGCTCCTAACTACCCTGGCAACAGCTCCGTGAAGCTGGTGTTCGGGGTCTGAGTGTCTCTGGGGTGGGGGACAGGAATTCCATGGGTCCCAAGTGTCCCTTCTCACTTCCCTTTTCCCTCCCCTCTGGCGATTCCAGCAAAAAACCAACCAGGGAGTGTGAGCCCCTGTCTGAGCCCAAGGTAACGCCTGCCTGCCTGTGCCTTAGCCTCTGCCAGGGCTTGGGGGCGGGGGCAGCTGCAGAGCACGGGGCATCCCCACCCAGGTGGACGTTCCTTCCAGCCCAGGCTGCTGTGCCCAGGCTCACCTTGGGCCTCCGGACCCAGGAAGAAAATGAGGGGCATCCAGGGGCTTGGACCCGACGGTGGGTTGTGCATGTGGGCTGAGGCTGCGGGTGCATGGCGCTCCACCCGGAATGCCTGTGAACTCACCCAGGTCTTAGACCTAGTCGGGCACCCACATGTGCTCAGTGCACGTCAATGGCATTGAAGCTGTGTCACGGCCGAGGCAGCCCCTGCTCTGGGTCAGCGATCAGAGCCTAGATCGGGCATGCTGCGCTCGGGGGCTCCCCCCTGGGGCTCTCCAGCATCCACCCTTTCTTCTCTGATGGGTTAAGACCTAGAAAATAAGTCCCCTTCCAGCCTGTTGCAAATGAGTGTGAGAGTCCCCTGCCTCTGGGGAGGATCCGGACCTTCTCACCAGTCAGCCAGCCTCTTTCAAACACATACCCAGCTCATTAGTCCCAGCGCCTCCCAGGACAGATGAGAATTTTTGTCCCCGCAAGACTGAGGTGACAAATACTTGCACCCCTTCTGCCACTTGGCCCCCACCCCATGCCTGTGGCAGGACAGCAGTCCCAGTACTCTGCGCACTGAGCCCAGCTCACCACCTCATTATCAGCTGGGAGCTCCAGGCAGCCATTTCTAAGTTTTAAAAGCAGCTTTATTGAGCTGTAAATCACATACCCATTTAGAGTGTATAATTCAATAGTTTTTAATATATTCACAAAGCTGTGTGACCATCACCACAATCAGTTTTAGAACATTTCCATTAGCCCAAGAAGAAACCCTGTACCCTTAGCTCTCACCACCCACTCCCCCGTTCCCCAGCCAGCACGAATCTACTGTCGGTTTCTATAGATTTGCATATTCTGGACATTTCATATAAATGGAATCATACAGTATGTGGCCTTTGTGTCTGGCTTCTTTCACTCAGCGTAATGTTTTCAAGGTTCATCTATGATGTAGCATGTGTCAGAACTTCATTCCTTTTTTTTTTAAATTACTATTTTTTATACAGCAGGTTCTTATTAGTCATTAATTTTATACACATCAGTGCATGTCAATCCCAATCGCCCAATTCAGCACACCACCATCCCCACCCACCCCGGGGTTTTCCCCCCTTGGTGTCCATATGTTTGTTCTCTACATCTGTGTCTCAACTTCTGCCCTGTAAACCGGTTCATCTGTACGATTTTTCTAGGTTCCACATACATGCATTAATATACGATATTTGTTTTTTTCTTTCTGACTTCACTCTGTATGACAGTCTCTAGATCCATCCACGTCTCAACAAATGACTCAGTTTCGTTCCTTTTTATGGCTGAGTAATATTCCATTGTATATATGTACCACATTTCTTTATCCATTCGTCTGTCGACGGGCATTTAGGTTGCTTCCATGACCTGGCTATTGTAAATAGTGCTGCAATGAACATTGGGATGCATGTGTCTTTTTGAATTATGGTTTTCTCTGGGTATATGCCCAGTAGTGGGATTGCTGGATCATATGGTAATTCTGCTTTTAGTTTTTTAAAGAACCTCCATACTGTTCTCCATAGTGGCTGTATCAATTTACATTCCCACCAGCAGTGCAAGAGGGTTCCCTTTTCTCCACACCCTCTCCAGCATTTGTCATTTGTAGATTTTCTGATGATGCCCATTCTAACTGGTGTGAGGTGACACCTCATTGTAGTTTTGATTTGCATTTCTCTAATAATGAGTGATGTTGAGCAGCTTTTCATGTGCTTCTTGGCCATCTGTATGTCTTCTTTGGAAAAATGTCTATTTAGGTCTTCTGCCCATTTTTTGATTGGGTTGTTTGTTTTTTTAATATTGAGCTGCGTGAGCTGTTTACATATTTTGGAGATTAATCCTTTGTCTATTGATTCGTTTGCAAATATTTTCTCCCATTCTGAGGGTTGTCTTTTCGTCTTGTTTATGGTTTCCTTTGCTGTGCAAAAGCTTTGAAGTTTCATTAGGTCCCATTTGTTTATTTTTGTTTTTATTTCCATTAATCTAGGAGGTGGATCAAAAAAGATCTTGTTGTGATTTATGTCAAAGAGTGTTCTTCCTATGTTTTCCTCTAAGAGTTTTATAGTGTCCGGTCTTACATTTAGGTCTCGAATCCATTTTGAGTTTATTTTTGTGTATGGTGTTAGGGAGTGTTCTAATTTCATTCTTTTACATGTAGCTGTCCAGTTTTCCCAGCACCACTTATTGAAGAGACTGTCTTTTCTCCGTTGTATGTCCTTGCCTTCTTTGTCATAGTTTAGTTGACCATAGGTGCGTGGGTTTATCTCTGGGCTTTCTATCTTGTTCCATTGATCTGTGTTTCTGTTTTTGTGCCAGTACCATATTGTCTTGATTACTGTAGCTTTGTAGTATAGTCTGAAGTCAGGGAGTTTGATTCCTCCAGCTCCATTTTCTTCCCTCAAGACTGCTGTGGCTATTTGGGGTCTTTTGTGTCTCCATACAAATTTTAAGATTATTTGTTCTAGTTCCGTAAAAAATGCCATTGGTAATTTGATAGGGATTGCATTGAATCTGTAGATTGCTTTGGGTAGTACAGTCACTTTCACAATATTGATTCTTCCAATCCAAGAACATGGTATATCTCTCCATCTGTTGGTATCATCTTTAATTTCTTTCATCAGTGTCTTATAGTTTTCTGCATACAGGTCTTTTGTTTCCCTAGGTAGGTTTATTCCTAGGTATTTTATTCTTTTTGTTGCAGTGGTAAATGGGATTGTTTCTTTAGTTTCTCTTTCAGATTTTTCATCATTAGTGTATAGGAATGCAAGAGATTTCTGTGCATTAATTTTGTATCCTGCACCTTTACCGAATTCATTGATTAGCTCTAGTAGTTTTCTGGTGGCATTTTTAGGATTCTCTATGTATGGTATCATGTCATCTGCAAACAGTGACAGTTTTACTTCTTCTTTTCCAATTTGTATTCCTTTTATTTCTTTTTCTTCTCTGATTGCCATGGCTAGGACTTCCAAAACTATGTTGAATAATAGTGGTGAGAGTGGACATCCTTGTCTTGTTCCTGATCTTAGAGGAAAGGCTTTCAGTTTTTCAACACTGAGAATGATGTTTGCCCTGGGTTTGTTGTATATGGCCTTTATTATGTTGAGGTAGGTTCCTTCTATGCCCACTTTCTGGAGAGTTTTTTATCATAAATGGGTGTTGAATTTTGTCAAAAGCTTTTTCTGCATCTATTGAGATGATCATATGGTTTTTATTCTTCAATTTGTTAATATGGTGTATCACATTGATTGATTTGCGTATATTGAAGAATCCTTGCATCCCTGGGATAAATCCCACTTGATCATGGTGTATGATCCTTTTAATGTGTTGTTGGATTCTGTTTGCTAGTATTTTGTTGAGGATTTTTTCATCTATATTCATCAGTGATATTGGTCTGTAATTTTCTTCTTTTGTAGTACCTTTGTCTGGTTTTGGTATCAGGGTGATGGTGGCCTCATAGAATGAGTTTGGGAGTGTTCCTTCCTCTGCAGTTTTTTGGAAGAGTTTGACAAGGATGGATGTTAGCTCTTCTCTAAATGTTTGATAGAATTCACCTGTGAAGCCATCTGGTCCTGGACTTTTGTTTGTTGGAAGATTTTAAATCACAGTTTCAATTTTATTACCTGTGAAGGTCTGTTCATATTTTCTGTTTCTTCCTGGTTCAGTCTTGGAAGCTTATCCCTTTCTGAGAATTTGTCCGTTTCTTCCAGGTTGTCCATTTTATTGGCATAGAGTTGCTTGTAGTAGTCTCTTAGGATGCTTTGTATTTCTGTGGTGTCTGTTGTAACTTCTCCTTTTTCATTTCTAATTTTATTGATTTGAGTCCTCTCCCTCTTTTTCTTGATGAGTCTGGCTAATGGTTTATCAATTTTGTTTATCTTCTCAAAGAACCAGCTTTTAGTTTTATTGATCTTTGCTATTGTTTTCTTTGTTTCTATTTCATTTATTTCTGCTCTGATCTTTATGATTTCTTTCCTTCTGCTAACTTTGGATTTTGTTTGTTTTTCTTTCTCTAGTTCCTTTAGGTGTAAGGTTAGATTTTTTTATTTGAGATATTTCTTGTTTCTTGAGGTAGGCTTGTATAGCTATAAACTTCCCTCTTAGAACTGCTTTTGCTGCATCCCATAGGTTTTGGATTGTCGTGTTTTCATTGTCATTTGTCTCTAGGTATTTTTTGATTTCCTCTTTGACTTCTTCAGTGATCTCTTGGTTATTTAGTAACGTATTGTTTAGCCTCCATGTGTTTGTGTTTTTTACGGTTTTTTCCCTGTAATTCATTTCTAATCTCATAGCGTTGTGGTCAGAAAAGATGCTTGATATGATTTCAGTTTTCTTAAATTTACTGAGGCTTGATTTGTGACCCAAGATGTGATCTATCCTGGAGAATGTTCCGTGTGCACTTGAGAAGAAAGTGTAATCTGCTGTTTTTTGATGGAATGTCCTATAAATATCAATTAAGTCTATCTGGTCTGTTGTGTCATTTAATGCTTGTCCTTCCTTATTTATTTTCTGTTTGGATGATCTGTACATTGGTGTAAGTGAGGTGTTAATGTCCCCCACTATAACTGTGTTACTGTCGATTTCCTCTTTTATAGCTGTTAGCAGTTGCCTTATGTATTGAGGTGCTCCTATGTTGGGTGCATATATAATTGTTATATCTTCTTCTTGGATTGATCCCTTGATCATTATGTAGTGTCCTTCCTTGTCTCTTGTAACACTCTTTATTTTAAAGTCTATTTTATCTGATATGAGGATTGCTACTCCAGCTTTCTTTTGATTTCCATTTGCATGGAATATCTTTTTCCATCCCCTCACTTTCAGTCTGTATGTGTCCCTAGGTCTGAAGTGGACCTCTTGTAGACAGCATATATATGGGTCTTGTTTTTGTATCCATTCAGGAGGCCTGTGTCTTTTGGTTGGAGCATTTAATCCATTCACGTTTAAGGTAGTTATTGATATGCATGTTCCGTTTTTTTTAATATAAATTTATTTATTTATGGCTGTGTTGGGTCTTCACTGCTGAGCGCAGGCCTTCTCTAGTTGTGGCACGTGGGCTCAGTAGTTGTGGCTTGCGGGCTCCAGAGCTCAGGCTCAGCAGTTGTGGTGCATGGGCTGAGTTGCTCCGCGGTATGTGGGATCCTCCCGGGCCAGGGATCGAACCCGTGTCCCCTGCATTGGCAGGCACACTCTTAACCACTGCATCACCAGGGAAACCCCAATATGTATGTTCTTATTACCATTTTCTTAATTGTTTTGGGTTTGTTTTTGTAGGTCCTTTTCTTGTCTTGTGTTTCCCACTTAGAGAAGTTCCTTTATCATTTGTTGTAGAGCTGGTTTGGTGGTGCTGAATTCTCTTAGCTTTTGCTTGTCTGTAAAGCTTTTGATGTCTCCATCAAATGTGAATGAGATCCTTGCTGGGCAGAGTAATCTTGGTTGTAGGTTCTTCCCTTTCATCACTTTAAGTATATCATCCCACTCCCTTCTGGCTTTTAGAGTTTCTGCTGAGAAATCAGCTGTTAACCTTATGGGAGTTCCCTTGTATGTTATTTGTCTTTTTTCCCTTGCTGCTATCAATAATTTTTCTTTGTCTTTAATTTTTGCCAATTTGATTACTAAGTGTCCTGGCGTGTTTCTCCTTGGGTTTATCCTGTATGGGACTCTCTGTGCTTCCTGGACTTGGGTGGCTATTTCCTTTCCCATGTTAGGGAAGTTTTCGACTATAATCTCTTCAAATATTTTCTCGAGTCCTTTCTCTCTTTCTTCTCCTTCTGGGACCCCTATAATGTGAATGTTTTTGCGTTTAATGCTGTCCCAGAGGTCTCTTAGGGTGTCTTCATTTCTTTTCATTCTTTTTTCTTTATTCTGTTCCGCAGCAGTGAATTCCAGCATTCTGTCTTCCAGGTCACTTATCTGTTCTTTTGCCTCAGTTATTCTGCTGTTGATTCCTTCTAGTGTAGTTTTCATTTCGGTTATTGTATTGTTCATCTCTGTTTGTTTGTTCTTTAATTCTTCTAGGTCTTTGTTAAACATTTCTTGCATCTTCTCGATCTTTGCCTCCATTCTTTTTCCGAGGTCCTGGATCATCTTCACTATCATTATTCTGAATTCTTTTTCTGGAAGGTTGCCTATCTCCACTTCATTTAGTTGTTTTCCTGGGGTTGTATCTTGTTCCTTCATCTGGTACATAGCTCTCTGCCTTTTCATTTTGTCTGTCTTTCTGTGAATGTGGTTTTTGTTCCACAGGCTGCAGGATTGTAGTTCTTCTTGCTTCTGCTGTCTGCCCTCTGGTGGATGAGGCTATCTAAGAGGCTTATGTAAGTTTCCTAGTGGGAGGGACTGGTGGTGGGTAGAGCTGACAGTTGCTCTGGTGGGCAGAGCTCAGTAAAACTTTAATCTAATTGACTGTTGATGGGTGGGGCTGGGTTCCCTCCCTGTTGGTTGTTTTGCCTGAGGCGACCCAACACTGGAGCCTACCTGGGCTCTTTGGTGGGGCTAATGACAGACTCTGGGAGGGCTCACGCCAAGGATTACTTCTCAGAACTTCTGCTGCCAGTGTCCTTGTCCCCACGGTGAGCCACAGCCACCCCCACCCCCCGCCTCTGCAGGAGACCCTCCAACGCTAGCAGGTAGGTCTGGTTGAGTCTCCCCTGGGTCCCGATGCGCACACTACTTTGTGTGTGCCCTCCAAGAGTGGAGTCTCTGTTTCCCCCAGTCCTGTCGAAGTCCTGCAATCAATTCCCACTAAGCTTCAAAGTCTGATTATCTAGGAATTCCTCCTCCCGTTGCCGGACCCCCAGGTTGGGAAGCCTGACGTGGGGCTCAGAACCTTCACTCCAGTGGGTGGACTTCTGTGGTATAAATGTTCTCCAGTCTGTGAGTCACCCACCCAGCAGTTAAAGGATTTGATTTTATGTGATTGCGCCCCTCCTGCCGTCTCCTTGTGGCTTCTCCTTTGTCTTTGGGTGTGGGGTATCTTTTTTGGTGAGTTCCAGTGTCCTCCTGTCGATGATTGTCCAGCAGCTTGTTGTGATTCTGGTGTTCTCGAAAGAGGGAGTGAGAGCACGTCCTTCTACTCCTCCATCTTGGTTCCTCTCCCAACTTCATTCCTTTTTATGGCTGAATCATATTCCATTGTATGGATATACCCACATTTTATTTCTCCATTCATCCGGTGATGGACATTGTTTCCATTTTGGAGGCTATCACACATGAATAATGCTGCTGTGAACATTCTTGTAGAAGCAGCAGCTGTTTCCGTTTGTGAGGAGTTGGCTTCTGAGATGAAATTTATTGGCCACCGTAGGAGTCAGGTGCTTATATGATAATATAGGAAGACCATTTGGGGATCATTTATGCTTAAAAAAGGAGCAGGGAAAGCGGCAGGTAGCCATCAGAGCCAGTCATCAACAGCCTGCGAAGGCCGCCTCTGTCCCTGCCAAATTGTTCCCAGCCATCTCTGCAGCAGATGATGGGGTGACCCCGCCTATGCTTTGAGCCTCACAGGGTGACAGGGTGAAGCCTAATGGGCTGGCCTTTGCTGGGCCCTTCTCTTCTCAACCTCAGTTTTAGAGTTTGCCTCCCTTTTCCTGCAAGTCTGTTGTTTATTTCACCTTTTATGTTTAATGAGATCAAAGTTGCAAGACACCAAAGACTGATATTGGCCCAGAGGACTTTACTGCCTCTTTATTCCCTCACCTCAGTCCCAGCAGCACCTGGGGATTACCTGCCCTTGCCCTCAGCCCACCGATGGGATGTTTTGGTTGTCCCAATGGTCCAGCACTCTGGAGCTCTTAGGGCTCAGTCAGTCGTTAGAGGCCTTGGGCCCATGGCCCACTAGCTGTCTGCAGGGAGACCAGCTGGTGTGAGCAGGCAGCTGTAGGGCCTCATTGGTTATCCAGTTACAACTCTCCTCCCAGGAGACTTGACACCCTATTCTTTGGCAGAAACGTAAAAGCCAGTGAGTGTGAGTTTTAAACAAAGAGGAGTTTCTTCCTAGGAATGTACAGACATCACGCGTGCCCTTCCCTCGTGCAAGGGCAGTTGCCCTTTGGGCCTAGGGCTCACAATAGACATTAGTCCTGCATAGCAAGCCCAACGGCTCCCCTTAGGAGGGGCATTGTTTGCTTGATGATGGCAAAGGGTTTGGGCCTCTCCTTAGGGACTTTCCCTCACGTTTCCCAGTTTCCCATCGCACTGCCCATGTCTGTCACCCCAGGCAGCTCTAGCTGGGGACACCAGGACACTTCTTCCCACCAACTTGGTCTCCTGCTCTGATCACACATTGCCGAGTTGAGGGCCCTTCTCTTCGTCGGAGGTGTCCCCTGGGCCTGTGTGCGGAGGGCAGTTCTGTTGACGACCGTTTCCTGAAGGCTGGCTATGTGCCAGGCCAAGTCAGGCGTGCTGCTCGTTTCCCCCAGGAAACGCACCTGGGGGCTGAAGACGAGCGTCACGGTTCCTGCCCTGCAAGAGCTTAGAGCCTAAAGCCCTTGGTGAACAGGCCCCAGTGTGGAGCCCACAGGTGACTTGTGACATGTGCCATGATTTTAGGTGTTAGGCCCCTAGATTAACAGCTATTTTTATAGTTCCTTGCTATTTTTTGCACATGATGCTGGTTTTCCATTTACAGAGGGGATACAAAGTCTCCTTTGAAACTTTCATGTGAGCAAGAAAAACGGGGGGGAGAATCTAAAAGAAGTTAAGTAAATAATGTCCGTCCCAGGTGGTGCGGGGCCGCGGGAAACCTTGGTTCAGGGCCGTGCCAGCATTGCGCTGGATCTTAACACGGGTTTTCTGTTTGGTGAGCAGGAAGCAAGGCAGCGAAGACAGCCTCCGGGGCCCCGACCCGCCTCCCGTGGGGGAGGAGGAAACGCTCTTGTGAAAGGCGGCCCAGGGGTGGAGAGTCGGGGGGCCCTGGCCCCCGGCTCCGGCAAGCGGACGCATCCTCCGTGGCCGGACGAGGTGATGGAGTAGCTGCCGGACCTCGACCTCGCATGCACGTCTCACCTCCGCGGGCCGCGCCCTGCGTTTCCATAGCAGCATGTCCTACGGAAACCGAGCACGTGTGTAGAGCCTTGACCATCATCTCTGGTTATTGTTGTTGTTGTTTTTCCCATTTGTTTGTTTGATTTCTTTATTGTTTTAAAGGAGACAAAAAAAAAAAAAAAAGACGACTCCATGACATCGACCTTGGCCGCTGGCTGGCTGAATGGGAGGGTGTGAGGAGTTGCAGACCCAAAGCCACGTACATTTGGGGACACTTGCTTTTTAAAATGTTTTTATGCCAAAAATCCTTCCTTGTGAACTGAGAATCATGTCAGATATTCCAAGTGAATGTGTGTGGAGTTTGAAAATTGGGGAAAACTGGCAGGAAACTCTGGTGGTGTGGTCTGAGACCACACTCGCTGCATTTGAAAGGGAGGGGAAGAGCGGGTGTGATTTTGCACAAAACCCCAAGACCCGAACCGTGGCACCTTCTAGAACTGTGGACTCAAGGAGTCAGGACAGGGCTGGCCCTCAGTAGTTGCAGGGAGCTTCGATGCAACTTATTCTTAAGAAGGACTTAAAAAATTTTTTTATAAGTAGAGCTGTAGTCAGGAAAACGGAAAGGGCTTGACACCTAACAGCTTCACAGGGGGGATTTTCCAGCCTCAGAGGCGCATTCAGTGGCTGTGGTGGAACATCTACCCTAAAGGACTGAACGAGTGTGTTTCTTTATGACAGCCGCTCAAAGCTGAAACTTTTCTTCAGTAGTTGAGGGAGCTCTGGTAAATCTCTTGTTAAATTACAAAAACTTCAGGGTGAAATCCTACACTTCCATGTACATTACGTGGCTTAAGAGTAAACAACAACAAAAAATACTTTCAATTTTCTAACCAGTCTGAACTCTAGAGCAGTTCAGAAATCATTTCGAGCTTCCAGGATCTCTCCCATGGCTTCAGGGATGTGATCGGAGTTAGAGCCAATGAAATCTATGCCTGTATATTAGCAGCTCACCTTGTTTATAACGTGTGTATTCTAGAGGCTGCTAAGGTTCTGTTTTCTTCTTAAATACTAGCTGATTGTTGTAGTCAATGAAACACTTATCCAGTTTCTGGAGGGCCAGTTAAGAAATGCTTTCATTCAGCTGAGACACAAAAGATCATCCTTACCGGCAAAGCTCTGTTTGGATCTATACAATAACTTTAGGGCACCCTTTAAGAGAAGATGATTGAAACCTAGAGCAGTCCTCAGGTCCACGGGAACCAGGGCTTGGTACAGGGAATTCCTTTTTGTAGCCAGAAGTCCAGAAAGAAAAAGTTTACCTTTTTGACTTCCAACTAACCTTGGGAAGTTTGGCTGCGGTTCAAGTGGACTTCTTCCAGAGCCACACATAGGTGAGTGTGAAGTTCAAGAGGGAGGAAAATTGGAAGGGCTTCGTCTTCCTTCCTTCTTTGGAATTCCCAGTGCTCTGTGGAATCTGGCTTGGGGGAAACAGTGTCAGTAACTGGGCTCAGAAGGACGTGCTTTCCTTTGGTTTCTGGCTCATCAGTGCTGGTACGAGGACTTTTTGCAGAGAGACAGAGAAGCAGGCCTTGTTCCCCCCATCCAGCGCGTTCACAGAGCCCGGGTGTTCTTGGCGTCCATCAGTCTTCATAAGCTCTTGACTGTAGTTTAGCCAGACTTTTCTTGCTACCTTAAAAGCAGTACCGAGTTAGAGAATGCTGGTTTCCAAGAGCAAAGGACACCCATCTGCTGGAGGGTCCTCTGGCCTGCTTGCTTGCTTTCTGTAATCTGGTACTTCCTCTCACCTCCTGTGCTTGTTTAAATTTACAGGCTCCAGCCTTCCTGGGAGCAAACAGGGTCTGGTTAGTTTGCAGTAAGCACCTTGCAGTGGTTCAGGTCAACCAGTCCTTAGTCTTAGTCCTAGCCCGTCTGTTTGGACTCTGGCCTGGCCGAGTGGCTCGCCTAGGGAGGGCGGGCAGCATGCAGAGCGTCTGCAGAACTTCTCCTGTGTTTACACAACTGCATCAGGTGACGCCATTTCTCCCACCACGAAACTCTCCGTCTAAGGGTTCACATGTGGAATGCCAGCGATCAGGCAGCACTGAGCTATGTAGGTGAGTGGGTTGGGGGAGGCCCACGTTCATTACTTTTTTTTTTTTTTAAACTAAGAAACACCAAAGAAAGCTGTGGAAAGGAACCGCCCCACTGAGAAAAGTATAAGCAGAGAGGGCTGTAACATAAAGCATTAGAGCTACTTGGAGCGCAAACTCTTGGGGTTTGTCTCCACTCCTAAAGCACAAACGTTGATTTTTTTCAAAAGCCGGCTCTGTCAGGAAAGGGCAGAAGCTTTTCCAGGTAAGCAAAAAGGATGCCTATCCGTCTCTTCCATTACTGGCTCATCTGTGGGACCAGTTTGGTGTAAGCAAGCGGTGGCCTGCACCTGTGGCTTTGAAGCAGCACATGTTCTCTACCCATCTTCCTTCTGTCCTGTTCCACTTCCCCATCTACTCCGCAGCCTGGCCAGTGGCTCCCATAAAGCCTTATCTTGCCCCTTGTTGGCACTTGGGGCCTGAGAGGCCATCTCCCCTCTGGTCTGGGCTTTTCCGTGAGTTAGGGCTCCCCTCCTCAAAGCCTTTCAGGACAAGGAGGGGAAAGCTGTGCATTTAGACACAGGTTCCACCTGTCGCTCTCACCCATCTTCCAAAGGGGAGCTTCACGTTGCCAGGGGAAAAGAACCAAGACCTCCACTCACTTCCAAGGTGCTAGGGAAGGTTTCAAGGTCGTTGATTCCCATCTTCTCTTCAGCTTTACGGGCCGAGTTTCGTGGGACTGCTGACTTTTCTATCCTGTGATTGACTTCATGCCCGATGCTTCTGTTTTATTCCTGATCCTTTCTACTATGCATTTTCCTTTTATCAGGTGTACAAAGTTAAATACTGTGTATTTATCACTAAAAAGTACATGAACTTAAGAGAAAAATAAGCCTTCGGTGTTTTTCCACAAATGTTTAAGCTTCTCTGTAAACTTGAAATAAACAGACAGCAAAATGGTGCAAAGCCTGGGCCTCTTCGGGATGTTTTTGTTGGTCGTTTAATTAAGTCAGTGCTCTCGAGGTCATCTGTCCTTATGTCTGTTTTCTTTCCTTAAGCTGACAGCAAGATCAGATGCCCATCAGGGCTGATGTACTCAGCAAATCCCTAATTTAAGCATGTCCTGGTACCTCGCTACTCAGAGTGTGGTCCCCGGATCAGCAGTGTCAGCATCACCTGGGACTGGGTTAGAAATTCATATTCCCAGGCCACATTTAAACAAGATCCCCAGGTGACTCACCTGTAGGCTGAAGCTTGCAAAGCACTGCTCTGCCAGGCAGGTCACTGGCAGATAGGTTCTTCTGACGGAGACCAAACAGGCGAGCAGCTACGGTAGCAGTTTGAATCACACATTGAATACGTCCCGTGGGTAGGCATGCAACGTGACACTTCACCCGTGAGGTAGGTATTAACCCCATTTTATGGATCATCATCTGTAAACTGAGGCTCAGAAAGTAGGCTGAATTTGTCAGCAGATTCAGTGTTCTGCAGAGCCTTGATGGTTGCCGGTTTTCATGGCCTCTGGAGACTATTTTAGAACGGTTGCTTTCTCTAGACTGCGGGCTGAGGGCTCCCTGTATTCTAAATGTGAACCTAGCCCACAGGATTGCTTTACTAGCTTTGGACTTCAGTTTTCTGTTATCAAGCGACAGTAGATGAAATCTGAAAGATTCCTGTTCCATGACTGCAGAAATACAACATTGAAATACGGGCCTTCCAGAGACAAGAGCAGGTGTTCCTATTCAAAGACCCCACTGAGAATCTGATGAAGGCGAGCAGAAATGCACACCGGTGCATCACTTTGCACAGTTTTAGGGGTTTCAGAATCTCCTAGAAGGTCATCCATGGATGCAAGGCTGAAGGAACCCTACTTAAGAGGCAGTGCCAAGGAGTGCCGACAAGTGGGGCTGTAGCAGAAAGCAAGATGATTCTGGTGAGTTAAAGGACAGTGCCGCCCCCAACCCTCATCCCACCTGGCTGTAGCATTCCATTTTAGAAAAGGGAGGCTGAAAGGAGTCTTCCTCACTCCAGTAACCATCACTCCTTAGCCTGCAAGATCATAAGCCTTTCCTAAAAATTCCAGCTCCATGTGACTGGTGTGTTCAAGCAGGCATTTTTCAGAAAGGTAGCTTGAACCAGAACTTCTTCAAAGGGGTCTGTAAACTTTTTTCTTTTTTCCCCAGAGCAAGAAAAGCCCAGGTTGGCCATTTATCCTGCAGAAGCAGAGCACTTCTAAAATAAACGTTGCCTCAGCAGTTGGAAATGAATTCCTAACGAGGAGGAGGGGCAGGCTGCTTTCTTTAGGGAGATCCTGAACACCTGATGCAGAATAAAGTCGGTGTGAAGGCAAGCTAGAAATAGCTTCATTAACATTTCAAATCGGTGGCAAGGTAGGTGTAGGGGGTGCTGCTTTTGGTTGGAGGTCTCTGGAAGGCAAATGAGGAGGAGGGAGGATAAACCACCTTCATGTCACCTAAAACTGTTCCCTGTAGTGTAGACCCACACTTGTATGTAAAATGTAAGCACCGGTAAGACAAACAGTACACCACAGAAAAAAAATCTCGTAAACTCTATAGGAACACAAGCTAACAAAGATCACACTTCTTAGGTTTTAAGAGAAGGTTAAAGTTGAAAAAAAAAAAACCCTAAGCTCCAGCAATAGACTGTTTCAGGAGCACAGTGAGCTGGGAAAACAAATGGATTTACTGGTCCAAGTAAAGGGGAAGGAAGGAAAGTTCTAGCTCACGCTGTGAAACCACACAGAGATTAAGAAAATCATTTGTTTTAATGTTTGGTCCTCAGTCATCTCAATGTAGCTCTTCTCAAAGGAAAAACACTAGCTCCGCCTCATGACCTCGTGGTTGAAGCCTCGGGTGGGGGGAGGGGAACAGCAGCCTGGAAGTGCCGAAGAGCTACAAGCACAGCCAGGTGTCCCGCCTTCCTTATACAGTGCTTGAGTGGAGCTGCCGGGCCTTGGAGGACTGGGCCTGTCTCGAAGGGGGCTGGAGATGGAAGCTTCTGAGGAGACCCGGCCCTGGAGAAGTCCTCGGCCCTGTAGCCACAGCCACTTCACTGCCCTCGGGCCAGAGCTTGCCCCAGTGACCCCAAAGAGAAGGAACGGCAGAGGTGACCCAGCCACAGACAGGAGGTGACCAACGTGCGTAGTGGTTTACTACGCAAACCCTACACACCAGACATGGGAGCAGCTGGGCAACCCTGCAGTACTTGTGGAGACTGACTCAGAATCTGGAACTTCCTCTGGGGTGACATGGCAGGCAGCCTTTTCTCCCTCCTTGCTGTGCTCTGATGAGGGCCAAGGAGAGCCCAGGTGTGGGGTGGGCATCACTGGTCCGTCTCACTGCCAAGACCCTGCAAAGAACAATATGCTTATCGTCAGTTGATATGCTTATGGATACATGTGCACCGCCCTGTGCTGCCCGCAGGCAAGCCTGGACCATTTCGGGCAGGTGGGAATCGGGGACTTTCCCTGAGGACGTCTGGACAGCCCTTCACAACTGAGCGTATTCAGGTAGGTCCTAGGGGTCCCCAACCCCTCTTTCTCTTCAAGGCGAATTGAAGTAGAGTGTGGACAGAGGTTTTGGCATGATATCCATTATCATAACTAACCTGAGACATCACTGATTAAAATGAAGGCTAGATTTTAAAGAGTGAGTCCATTTGAAGAAAAGTATGAAGTAAAGGCTAGTATAGCTGGTCTAGAAATGGAGCAGATGACAAGAGTCGCATGTGACTGCGCGAGTGGACAACACACCTAGATGACCTAGGGGTTCTCACCGCTGGGACAAGAGGCAGGTGAGGTAGGCCGCTTGGGCCTTCCTGCCGGCTGGGAGCTCAGGAGGCGACCTACCCGCTCATAGTCTTCCACATATTTATATTTCTTCTCCCGATAGTAGTATCTTTTCTTCATGCAGTAGAGGACAATGACATCACACAGCACTGTTGCCTGAATGCAGCACAGGGCAAGAAAGAATGAGGCAGGATGCTGTGGCCCTATTATTCTGTGTGCGCCCCTTCCCACAAAGCCTGGGATCTTCCAAGGAAATGAAGGGCTCCTCCATCTCTCCGGGGGGAAAAGGTTAGGGCCCGAGGAGCGCTGTCTTGGAGAAGGGCAGGAGGAAGCAGGTGGGGATGGGGAAGGGAAATAAGCCTGGAGGGTCGAGCCTAGAAACAAGTCTGGGGTCAAGGGGAAGAACCAGGATGCCAGCAGAGGGTCTCAACTTGCAGTGCTGGGGGGGGTCACAGTCCCAGGCGGGTAGCCAGAGAGGTCTAAGTGAGCCACTCACCACCCCTAAGAGCGCCAAGCCAGAGCCAATGTTGATCATGGTGGGGATGATGTTAAATTTCCCAGCCTGCAGATGATGGGAGAAAAAGAAGTTGTGATAGGGGTGGGGAGAGGGCCCCTTGCCCCTGGCCAGCCCAGAAGAGGACCAGTGGGCTCTGAACGAGGGGAGCCGGCGGCCAGGCTACCTTTCCAAACACGATGATGTCGAATCGGATGCCATAGGCTTTGATGAGCGTGCGGCGCTCGGTGCCGGTCAGGTCGTTGTAGTACTTGGCAAACCTGGTAAAGAAGGCCAGGTTAGAGGGAAAAGGCACAGGGAGGCCTGAGACAGCCTCTGGGTCCTGCTGAGGGACATCAGAGTGAACTCCCAAGGCCCTGGCGGAGTTGGCAATGGCTTAGGGCTCGCTCTGCCTACCGAACGAACCACACTCGAGCACCTCGGGGCTTCTCCAGGCTCATGTGAGCCACGCAGAAGGAGGGCTGGCCTGTTGAGGAGGAAGGCGCTGGGGCCCGCAGGGCAGAGCGTCTGGAATGCTGGCACAAGGGTGCACGGAGAGATCCCTCCTCTGTCATCACCCTCACTTCCTACGACTTAAAACGGAACTTCCTCCTCTGAAAGTCCTTCCTGATACAGCTGAGCCCCGCCTCTCTCAAGGAGACCCTGGCCACTAACAGAAGGTGGCCAGCCAGCAGTGATGGCCAAGTCTGCTTTGTGGGTGGGGGGACCGAGCATCTCAGCACTGGACATTTTTTGTATTAAAGAACCATTGATCCATCAATTGGATGAGTGGATAAACAAAATGTGTTATACCCACACCATGGAATATTATTTAGCCATAAAGAGAAGTACTGATAAATGCCACAACATGGATGAACCTGGAAAAAAACCATGATGCTAGGTGAAAGAAGCCAGTCGCAGAAGGCCACATATCGTATGAGTCCATTCCTATGAAAGTCAAGGATCGGCAAATTAGGTAGATTAGTGGTTGCCAGGGGTTGACGTAGCTGAAGGGATAGAGGGATACAGCTAAAGGGTCTGGGGTTTCTTTCTGAGGTGATGAAAATGTTCTGAAATTGACTGTGGTAACAGTTGCACAACTCTGTGAATATACTAAAAACAACTGAATTCTACACTTTAAATGGGTGAACTGTGTAGTATGTGAACTATATCTCAATAAAACCATTTATAAAGGACCACCAGGAGGGGGAATTCCCTGGCAGTCCAGTGGTTAGGACTCTGTGCTTCCACTGCAGGGGGCACAGGTTCAACCCCTGGTCGGGGAACTAAGATCCCACATGCAAAAATAGAATACGAAGGGGCATGCTGGGGGGATAACCACTGAGACTGATACCATTTGCTGCCCGTGTTATACAGGGGATCCACCAGGAGCCTAAGCTGTGGCCTGAGATCTGTCTGGCCCACAACTTCATGCCGTGGTCCAGGCCCGGGGAACTCAGGTGGGGCCTGATGCTGGTGGAGGTCAGGGGGATGGGTGTCCTTGTGAGGGTCCCATCGGCTTCTCTGTTCTGGGGTTCCAACCCAAGATTGAAGTTTCCCACAGTGGTTTCTACAAGAAACTGTGTAACCGTAGAGATAGAGCAATGCAAATCTGACTCCCTTACTAGGGAAAAATGCAAGGATCTGCCCTTCTATCAGTGAGCCAGATGGTTCACGAGGACAGCAGATGCTCTGTGCATTTGATTCCACACATCACCACTAGAGGGAGACAAGAGCAGCAAAAGAGCACCACTGACCCTACTTGGAAATAGGGTCTTTACAGATGTAATTAGTTAAGATGCAGTCATACTGGATTAGGGTGGACCTCAAATCCAATATGACTGGTGTCCGTAAAAGAAGAGAGACAAAGGACAAAGAGACACAGGCACAGATGGGAGAAGGCCATGTGACGACAGAGGCAGAGACTGAGTAATGTACCTATGAACCAAGGACCACCAAGGATTGTCAGGAGCCACCAGAAGCTGGAAGAGGCAAGTAAGGAGCCTGGCCTGCTGACACACTGATTCTGGGCTTCCAGCCTCCAGAACTGTGAGAGAACAGATTCCTGCTGTTTCAAGCCACCCAGTTTGTGGTCATGTGTTACGGCAGCCCCAGGAAACCAATACACAGCACTTCTAGCGGGGAAATACCAGCAGAGGCCTTTCCTGAGGCTAAAACTTGTATCCCCTGCACCTTGGGAGATTCTGGGGGCCAGATCAACCGAGAAACCAATTCATGGATCAGGCCCCAGAGGCCTTTGGACTGGAGGACCACAGGCTCATCCACTCCTCAAAATTAGTAAGCAGAGGGACTTCCCTGGCGGTCCAGTGGTAAGGACTCCATGCTTCCGCTGCAGGAGGCCTGGGTTCAATCCCTGGTCGGGGAATTAAGATCCCACAAGTGCACAGCCAAAAAAAAAAAAAATGAAAAAGACCCCAGCAGGGTCCTGGCTGAGGCTGGCCGGCCCAGGAAAGCTAAAGCAGACAGTCGTTCTTGAGGCAAGAAAAGGCGAGGAGGGCGCTCACAGGTCGGGATGCCACAGGGGCAAGGCCCTACTTGGACCACTCTCCCTGGCACACGCCTCCCCACCTGCCCTTGGGGTGCCGCCTGAGTGCTGGTCTTGGGTGGGCGTGGAGGCCCCCACTGGGGAGTGATGCAACTACCATCACCCCCAGCACATGAGGAATGGGGCCCAAGCTCACACCCACCTGAAATTGTAGCCTGGGGACACGTTGTGGTCCACGTCCCGGGTGTCCAGGCGGCGGAAGGAATACCTGGGCAAGCAGAGGGAGGCGGCTCTGTCCAGGTTGCAGTCCCATTTGATCTGGATGCCCATGATGCCTCCCTGTGGGTTGCGAACAGACAGAGCAAGCTTTCCTCAGAGCCCATTCTAGAAGGAGATGTGTCAAAGACTGTGTTAGAAAAGCCAGGACCTACACCTACCTCGACAGCCATGTCCTGGAAGTTGTGCCCTGCGTTCTCCACTATTTTGCCAAGTCGGAATATGGGGCAGAAGGGATCTGTTTTAGCGTCATAAATGCACGTCTTGAGGTAGGTAGTGGTGATGTTGGGAAGGATATTCCTCCTAAAGTGGGGAGGAAGCAGAAAATAGGAGCAAGGACAACCTCAAAGAAGAGCCACAAGTTTCCCCAAGACACTGGCGAATTCACACAGCTGGCCGCCACTTACTTGCTGAAATTAAATTTGGGATACCAGATGTTGTTCTTAATCAAAAGAGTGAAGTTTTCTGCAGCCTTTAAAAAAGCAGGCCTGAAAAAAATTACAACGTATTGTTAACAAAAGTACAAACATATGTACACTCCTAATACACCTAGGTAATATTTTTTTTTTGCGGTACATGGGCCTCTCACTGTCGTGGCCTCTCCCGTTGTGGAGCACAGGCTCCGGACGCGCAGGCTCAGCGGCCATGGCTCACGGGCCCAGCCGCTCCGCGGCATGTGGGATCTTCCCGGACCGGGGCACGAACCTGTGTCCCCTGCATCGGCAGGCGGACTCTCAACCACTGCGCCACCAGGGAAGCCCCCTAGGTAATATTTTTAAGTCGCATACCCATGTGTCTTACGATGTCACTTTGCCAAGAAGAAAGTAAAACATATCTCGTCTTTTCTACTTTCCTCTGCATAAACACCAGGTCAAGAGAGGAGACTGCAAACCAAGGCTTCTGATTTCTTCCAGTCATGGAAGGGCAGGGCCTCTTCCTCAAGGCAGTGGGAATTTAAGAACCTGAGGAATAGCTAACGAAGGGCGGGAGGGGTGGTGCCTCGTGGCCTCACTAGAAATCACTCATCCGGCAGGTGCTGGGTTTCAGGGCTTACCTCCCTCAGGTATTCTTGGGAATGCTCAACAGATCTGGTTTAAGAAGCAAAAGCAAAGGTGAATTCACCTACAGGCTTGACACAAAAAGTGCATGTCTGCTGTTGCACCACACCTTGGAAGTGCCACGTCAGCTCCTGCTGACTGTAGGAGTTGAATTTCCCAAGGGGACCCCACTGCTTTGGAGGGTTTCTTCAGGAGGATCTGGCACTGCAGACTGACTCCTCAGTGGTGGGGGGGCCCTGACCCAGGTGGAAGCTTTTTGTTTGTTTGTTTGGCTGCACCACATGGCAGGCAGGATCTTAGTTCCCCCACCAGGGATCAAACCCGTGCCCCCTGCAGTGGAAGCGTGGAGTCTTGACCACTGGACCTCCAGGGAAGCCCCCCAGGTGGAATCTTTGAAGCTATAAAAAGCCTCAGCAGTCTTCCCCACCCTGAGAAAGGAGCAGGGCCAGTGATGAGGCCACACAACGTGGGGAGCTGAGCCTGCCGCTACCGCTGATAAAGACCTTGACCGAGGCACTTCTTTTGGGGCTTTGAATTCCCTCGTCCCTGTATCAAGGGGATGGACTGTATCAACGTTTCTCAAACTTCTGTCACTCCCTATACCGCTGTGTGCCTCATGTGCAATACTTGTCTTTAAGATTAACCCTCCTTTAAAAAAAAATTGAGGTGAAATTCAGAGAACATAAAATTAACCATTTTAAAGTATACAATTCAGGGCTTCCCTGGTGGCGCAGTGGTTGGGGGTCCGCCTGCTGACGCAGGGGATGCCGGTTCGTGTCCCGGTCCGGGAGGGTCCCGCGTGCCGCGTAGCGGCTGGGCCCGTGAGCCATGGCCGCTGGGCCTG